>NW_004949202.1:84576-93752 GCF_000317375.1 Microtus ochrogaster
GTGCATGCTCTGTTCTTTCACAATGTGACAAAATGCCCGAGACAAGGAGGTTGATTTTGGCTCACAGTTTGAGGGGATACAGGCCATTACTGTGAGGAAGTCACAGTAGGAGGCAGGGAAGGCATGCTAGTAGGGACAGGAAGCCAGCTGCTCAGAATGTGGAGAGCAGGGTCTCCACAGGAAGTGGTGCTGGGTTATAAAAGCTCAAAAGCCTGCCTCTGGTGACTCATTTCTTCTAGCCAGTATCCACTTCCTAAAGGATCCAGAACCTACCAAACAGCAGCCCCACATGAAGACCAAATATTCAAACACATGAGCCCGGCGGACAGTTCACACTCAAGCCACACAGTACCCCCCTCCCGTCCACAGTACCCGCCCCCCGCCTTTCCTATCTCTGTATCTCTAATTTAGATGCAGTACATTGCTCCACTCAGGGGCTCAGGGCCCCCCTACAACACAGTTGAGCCACCAGATCAGAAGACCAAAGAGTAGACTTTGAGTTAACGCAGCCCATGGTAGCACACTGTAACATTTGCCAAGTAGAGCCAAGGAGCCTCTTGGCAGGCAACACCCTTACCCCAGTGCCTTCCTCTGAAAGCAAGTTCTGTGGAGGGGAACACACTGCGCAGGGTCCAGCCTGGAGGCCAGTCACATCCTCCAGGGCGTCTCATGTCCCCACCCATCAGTCTTTCCCTAGGAATAATTCATCTTGTGATTAGTCAAAAAAAAAAAACCCACAGACACAAGAGTGCAGAAAGAGGCTCTGTGAATCTGCTGCTTGCCAAAGCGGGGCGGCCTCCAGAGCGTCACCTGCACACTAGGGCAGGCTGTACCCAGGGGGCTTGCAGTGTAGAGCGGAATTGGGATTCACTCATTGGTTTTATAGGAAAAGCATAAGAGACAGTTCCCCTCAGAGGCCTGCTTGACAAACATTCCTCAGACCTACTGCTTATCCGCAGTCAGACAGCAAGCTGCAGCCCCCAGAAGAATACCGCCTGAGTACCTGTCATTTTCTCTTCTGGCAGCAAGAAAAAAACGGGGAGGAGGAGCGCCCTAAGTGCTTTCAGGCAGCACAAGTATGCCGTGTGTAGTCAAGGGCCCATGCTGTTAGCAGCAGGAGAGACATTTTATACTAGCCTGAGTTAAGAATGGCTCAGCCCACTCCTGTTCTGGGAACACTTTGGTCAGAGCACAAACCCTTGGGCTCTGTTAGCACCGCTCCGCTAGGAGTGGGCACCATCTTCCTCACAGGCATGTCTGTTGTGCCCTGCAAAGTCTGAGAGGAAAGGGGGTCTTCTAGTTCGGGCTCCAACTTCCTTTCCTCCCCAAAGCCCTAAGAGTCATTTTAGTTTTATGTTCTGTGTGTATGTGCATGATGTGTGCATGTGTGTGCATGGCCGTGTATGTATATAAGTGCATGAGTGTGTACATGTGCATGTGTATGCATGTACATACACTTGCATACAAGCCATGTACGCATGCTCATGCTTGTGAATACAGGTGTGCAAGAGCCGTGAGACGTGTGGTGTCAGAGGACAACCTCGGTTGTTAGTCCTTGTGGTCCACACCTGGTTTGAGGCAGACTGTCTTGCTAAACCAGCAGCACTACACTCACCAGGCTGGCCAGCCCAAGAGCTTCAGGGGACCCTCCTGTCTCTCCTGTCTGAACACAGAAGCACTGCTCTAACAAATACCTGCTGCCGCTTCAAGACTTTATGTGGATCCTGGTGGTCCAAACGCAGGCCCTTACACTTGAGTTGTGAGTTTGTCACCCGCTAAGCTATCTCCCCAGACCAAAGACCTAATGGTTCTTGTTTGTACCCCGGCACATGGCCTGGACCCCAGCGTGTCCCCTCCATCCCTTCCTTCCTCTTTCATCACGGCACCTGTGACTCTTCCCTACGTCTGTCTCTACTCTCCAGTGTACTGGCTACCTCCTCGTGTCTTCCCTCATATCTGGATGAGATGCTGGAGCTTTCCCAAAGATACTCTGGGGCTCTTCCAGATGGGAAGCCTCTGAGAGCCTTTATGCCCCCAGAGTCTCTCTGAGGTCATCCTCACTCTTTGCTGCCCTTCTCTGTAAGAGAAGGTCTCTCTCTTCCCTCCTGGAGTGCTGCCTCAGTGAGAGTCACCTGACCTCATTTCCTGAAGACTATAAGCAGTGTAGACCTCAGTCTTTCTCTTGCACACAGCCTGGTCTACAGAGTGAGTTCCAGGAAAGCCATGGCTACACAGAGAAACCCTGTCTCAAAAAAAAATTTTTTTTAAAAAAAAAAAAATGAACTATGCTCCTCTAGAGCTTTCTAGACTTCTCCTCCAGGAAAAACCATTGGAAAGACTCTGAATTGGCCCCACTCAGAGAATAACCAATGGCTGAATTCCAGACTGTGAAGCACTAGGGCTGCTCAGTCCTTCCTGGAACACTTCAGATAACAGAACTCAGCTAGAGGTCTGAACCTCATCTGTAGAAAAACAGATCCTTTGTTTCCTCAAGGACTGATGCTCTTCAGTTTGTGATAAGGTTATGTCTCCATCCCCTGAAAACAGCACTGTGTCATGGGGTAACAGGGCATCAGCTCCTCATAGTTATAGAACCACCAAGAAGCCGCAGCTCACTACCTCTGGCCAGTATCACAGAAAGGGTCATTAGAGTATTAGTATCTCTGAAAACACATAAATTAAAAGCCTAAGGATGGTTTCTCCTTGTTGCCTATTGCTTTTTACTCCATTTTGAAATCAGATCAAAGAAATAACTTTGGAAAAGCACCATATGCCAGGAAACATGCGTGCTAATTGGTGCCTTCCAGGTAGCAGCGTTCGTTGCTCTGTGGAGTGTGGAAATGAGACACAGCAAGGGGCAAATACTCCATAAGTGTAAAGACAGTACTAAGAACATATGTGTCAGAGGTCAGAGTAAGAGCATTTCAGGTGAGGCAATGAAGAGAGAAATTTAGCTAGGAAGATATTTACTGCAATTGACCAAAAGACTGAAGCAAAATAAGTTTTTGGGGGGGTCTTATGGCTTCCTGTATGCATAACTAGACACATATAACACTGCCTACTCAAGAGAGGCTATGAATGAATGGAAGGCCCGGGGACAGATTATGACTTGGCTTCCAGGAATGAGAGGGTCTTCAAAATAACTAATGTATGACTCTAAGCCAGCCAGCCATGAGTTATACAAATTTGAAGCTCTGAAGATCCCAGCATGATTATAGAAATATGGGTCTGTTTGCAAATCAGAGGTGTGTGGAGCCAAAAGAACACAATCATATCTGCCCATAACCAAAACTTCAACCTAAATTGAGGTCAACAATGGAAGAATTCACTATCTCACCAAAGAAGAAGCAGGCTTTAGAGCCATTAAAGAGTGACTCATCTCACTATGACACAGTCATCCCACCCTTCTTGGGAATCACCCTCAACATCTTGACTAAGTTTGTAGGGTGCTAAGGTAGCAATGGCCCTACAGAGGTTGAGGAGCCCTGTCTCTGGTCAAAATCAATAAAAGGAGGTCAGAAGTCCCTAAGATCTCTCTTATCAAGAACAAGGAACAAAGTCCAGAAAAGCCACACAGCAGAGGAAGTTGGAACTCCAGCAGGGATGTTCCCATCTGACTGGCTGGTTTGTACCCACTAGGACTGGTTGCCAAGTCACGTGAGAGGATGAACCAATCTGGAACCTTGACAGGGACAAATAAGGAAGTGGCTGTAAAGGAAATTGCTTCATTTCAGGTGAAAATTCGGAGGTAGAAAAAGAGAAGGCCCAGTTTAATGGTGATCGTAGGGTTGAACCTGCCAGGGGACCAAGGTGTCGCCAAAGCATAGGAGGAACCAGGAGCTGAGGGCAGATCAGGCTTCACCTGCTGTTCTCATCTGTACAGGACTCCACAGAGCACTCATGCAGAGCAGAGAGGCTATTAGTCACCTGAACCACGGGTGTTTTAGTGACACAGTGCAAGCAGAAGCTCGATTACAGTGACAGTCAAGTGACAGTGAAGTAAAAGACTGGAGACAAGTGCAGGCAACCCCTGTGGGAAACCCTGCACTTGCAGAGTGAAGGACAGGCAGGGATGCAGAGGTTGATATGTCTGCCATATTTTAATTTTGTAAGAGAGACTTACCAGATGTTATAAAACATGGCAGGAAACCAGTAGAGGGAGGGAGAGACCACGCAGGAAGGAAAGGAGATGATGGGCAAGGTGAAAGTCCTGCAAAGGTAAGACAAGGGATCCAAAGTGTGTGGGAGAGACCCAGGAGCTGGCTTTAGGTCGGAAGAAACAGCTCTTCATTCAGCAGGCTGTGAAGAGAGAAGGGTAGGCCCTGCAAGGCTGCAATGGCTAATATTGTGAAGCTGACAGAATCCAGAGTCTCCTAGGAGACATGCCTCTGGGTATGCCTGTGAGGGAGCTTCGAGACTGAGTCGAGGTAAGAAGATTTACCCTTAATGAGGGCAGCATCATTGTGTGGGCTGGCATCACGCACTGCTTGAAAAGGACCAGATTCTCTTTCCCCCTCCTCTCCTCCTCTCCCTTCTCCTTCTTTCCTCTTTCTCCTCTTTTCCTTTCTCTCCTCTCTCTCCTCTCTCTTCTTTTTCCCCCACTCACTTCTCCCTCATCACTGATGGTGGATGCAATGTGACCAGCCACCTCACACTCCTGCCACCATGCCTTCCTCGCCATAATAGACTGCATCCTCAAATCATAAGCCAAAGTAATCCTTTCCTTCCTGAAATTGCACCTTTCAGGGATTGCCACAGTAGGGAGAAATGTGAAGGAACAGCAAGTCTTAAGGGATGACTGATTAATTCCTTTGTGGTGGCTTCTAACGTGATGTCATGCACTCTGTCCACGTCTCAATGGCTTAAGGTGATCAGTCGAAATTGAACAGTCTCAAGCTACTTGCTGGAGGTCCCAACAACTGTCACCCAGTTCCCACAGAGACTCTTGAGGCACCTGAGGAAGAAGCATTCAAAATCAGCACTGGGGAGGAAGTAGAAAGACCATGTTCACTACAGGGTTGGGTTAGAGAATGTACAGGTGGGAGGGCTCCCTGACACTCATCCTGAGAACAGCCAACCAGAGGCAGCTCGGTTCTGAGTCCACAGAGCCTACCAGAAGAGGCAATGGGTTCAAAAAGCATTTAACCATCAGAATGGACAGAATTTTCTCAAGAAATGACAAGAGCAAGGAAATCTTGACCCCTTTTCAAAGCTCTTAAATGATCCCAGGTAGACCAGTTAAATTAATTCCAAGACCACTCTGTGATGGAGATTGCTCCTTCCTTCCTGGATCCATTTCCCTCTCATCATACCCATCTTTGTTCATCAATTCCACATTCTAGGAGTCCTCACTAAGCCCGGATGGAGAAGGCATATTTCTGAGGTCTGTTCAGGCTCCAGAAAGAGTGGCAGTTCAAAGCAACATTCTCTCCAGTTGCTGAGTTCCCAGGAAGACAAAGCTAAGTCCTTTAGCAGCTTCAAATTCCTAAAGAGTATGTGGGCTCCTGCAAGGGTTCAACGATTCCTTAAAGGACACAAAATCACTCTAAGAGAACTAGACAACACAAGTGGTCCCTCACCTGAAATATCATTCAGTTCCTTGAAAAACTACAAATAAAGACCACCTAGTTCAGACAGTTTCAGCAACAAATTCCAAGAAGTATCTAAGGAAGACATGATACTAATTTCCCATACTCTCTTCCAGAAAAGAGAGCTGCCAGATACGTGGTTAGGACTAGGACAGAAAGACAGCGCTTTCATGGCTGGGATAAGGGCTTCTGTAGGAGATCTCAGATCCTTAGCTCTGCTGGTGTGGGGCTGCAATTCCAACACTAGGGAGGCTCAGCCAGGAAGATCAGAAGTCCACAGCAAGCCTGGGCTATACACCAAGACTCAGTCTCAAAACAATGAGATGTTTCTACCCTTGTAGCATACAAGTGAGAAGGAGCCATCTACCAAGCCAATTATAGCCTTCATCTTTGACTTTCAGCTTCCAGAACTGTGGGAAATGCAGGCTGGAGAGACAAGTCACTTAGTGAAGTACCTGCCACGCAAGTGCAAGGGCCTGCAGTCACTCTCCACAACCTGCATAAAAAGTCAGGCATGGAGGTACAGGCTTGTAATCCCCAGGTTGGGTAGGTGGAATCAGGCTGGGGCTGGAGCTGGGGCTGGTCAACCAGTTTAGCCTAGCCAGTGAATTCCAGGTTCGGTGAGAGACCTGACCCAAAAACCAAACCAAGCAAACAGCAAAGAAAATCAGAGGTGGAAGACTCCCAGGAAAGAGACCTGAGGTTGCCCTCTGGTTTCCACATCCATGTTCACACACGTGCTTGCACATCTGCATGCATAGGATATCAGGAATACATGCATACACACACGCAATCAGGAAAACTTGCACATCTGCATGCATAGGGTATCAGGAATACATGCATACACACGCAATCATGAAAACTAAGTACAATTTTGTTTTCTAGAAGCCATCTTGTGGTATTTTATCATAGTGGTATAAATGAACTAAAGCAGTTTTCCCGGCACAAGCTGGCATGGGAACATGTCTGTGCAAAGGTTACACGAGGTTGAGCAGCACCGACAGACTGCCCCACCCTGCCTGGATCCTAGGGATCATACATGCTTATTCCCTAGAGTCTCAGCCCTCCCACTCCCCAGGCAGACCAACATTTACAGTTTCTAAACTAAGCTCTAATCAGTAGCTCTTGATCCTAGGCGCACTAAGTTAGAGAAAAAATGGTTGGTGTCCTGGCTATTTCTGAGAGCTCAATTCCAGGAACTGGAGCAGAGTAGCACTTCACCAGGGAGCTGTTTGTCAGCTATGTCCCATAAATAATGGGTGTGGGAGCCATGGGGCCAAGGCAAACCAGACCACAAACATCACTTCCTCAGGGACTGGAAGCAACACCCTGAGTTCTCTGAGCCCCTTGTCTCCTGTCTATGAGTGGAGGTCATTGGTCTTACCTCGTGTCCCTGAAAATAAATGAAGCTACTTGAGTTAGCATGTACCCAAGTTGTCTGACAGCACAAAAGCACAAGGGTCCTTCCTCCTCTTCCTCTTCCTCTTCCTCCTTCTATGGCTCTGAGAGACTTGGACCCACAATCACACAGAGGTACTCAGAACTTTCCTCGCTGGTGACCTCAGTCCTCACAAGGCAACCTCAATAAGGGCTAACATACTGAAAGTCCTATTGGAGTGTGTCTAGTAACTACTCTTTGCAGTGAACGGCAGAGAGGTAGGTGGCACATGTCCTCTGGACATGTTTGGAAAGGACACAGTGAATGACATTTGTAAATGAGGGAGGTGAGGATGAGAGAGGCTACTGTAAAGATGGGGGGACTCAAAGTAAAGCCAAAGACAGGAGGTGTGGAAGAGGTGAGCTCACACACATGTGCCTGATAATAAAAACTGTTACACGTCTCTGCTAGAGCCACAACCAGTGAGTGCCGTCTCCCTGTGCTGAAGCTTTGCTTTGTTGTGGGTTTATCAGCTGCACCTGAATCTATTAATAGAGATCTGTGCAGTCAGCACCCCACCACTCAGACCATAGCCTGGTGGTTTTACTGCCACCAAAGTTTTTAACTAAGTCTCTATGGTTCTATTTACAAATAAATACTTGGGAGTTAGGTGTTGGGGTGAAAACCTACTAGCTCAGAGGGGCCCGAGAAGCAACCAGCTGACCTTCCTTTTTAGTCTGGAGACTCAGCAAGAGGCTGTTTCTCCAGCCATCCTGAACCAAAAAGACCACAAAAACTTCAAGTCCCTCCCTATTCCTTGCTGTGTGTCTCTGTATCTATCTCCCTGGTTCCTCGGTCCTCTCTATGGCTAATTCCTGCCAACTAGTTTCTAGCTTCACCCCTGATTCAAGGTTTATTTTATTAACATGGTCTCAGGATTTCATAGTTCAACCAAATATCCCATGACAGTGGAGGGCTGACTCCACATGCTTTAACAACTAAGAATCCCATCTCATACAAATCCAGTTAAGTGCATGGTATTGCAATCCCAGTAAAATGGGACTTTTCTTAGTGAAATCAGACTCATCCATGGCCTCAGTTATGTGGGCAGGGAAGGTGACCTGCATGGTTACAAGTTCACAGCCCCAGTTGGGTGTCATTTTGTAGTTGGAGACTGCACTTATGTTTCCTGGCCACCCAGACATAAAACTTATATTAATTACAACCCTGTTTGGCCAATGACTCAAGTGTATTTCTATCTAGCTTACAGATAATTTACAACTTAAATTAACCCATTTCTATGAAGGTTCAGGCACCTTTCTCCTTTGGCAGCTACATGGCATCTCTCTGACTTCACCTTCTTTCTCCCTGCATTCAGTTTAGTTTTCCCACCTTGCTCTGTTCTGCCCTGCCATAGGCCAAAGCAGCTTCTTTATTAACCAAAGGTAATAAAACATACTCATGTCATACAGAGGGGAATCCCACATCACCTCCACAGCCTCTTCAGCTGCTCTATGCTGATCATGTGTTTCCCACTAAAACATGGTGTTTACACTGTCATTGAATGGAGCCAGGAGCATTTCAGCTGGAAATTCTCTCCTCACTTCCCCTCCCCGCCACGGTGTTTGATGAGGGAAAAAGAGGAAGAATCTACCCACAGCCCGGCTGTTTTGGAAAGACCGCAACTTCTATCTCTTTGGCAACACTCCTGTTTGAGCTCTTTTTATGAGGCTTGAACCTATGACCTCTGGGTTCTAAGTCAACAAAGCCTTCCCCTTCAAGCATCCTGGAGACTGGAGAGCAGAGAAGGGAGCAGGTAAGGATTCCTGTCCTCAACTTCACAGCTGGCCACCCCTTCCGTAGCCTCTAGCCCATAGCCTGGTATAGCAGGCTCTCAGCTCTGATGTGTACAGAGGTGTAAGATTCATAACACCTCTTTCAAGACTATTCTTTGTGCTGAGAACATAAAAGGAGCAAACTGGGCATTCCAGGGAAGCTGCATTTATGTCATGTGAACAAATATTTTTATTAAAGTATTTTTGAACTGAGTGTGGTGGTGAAGACCTGCCGCCCCAACCCTCAAGAGACAGAACAGGAGGATCTTTATGAGTTCAGGACCTGTCAGGGTTACATTGTGAGACTCTGTCCCAAAATAGATAGATAGACAGACAGACAGATAGATAGACAGATGATTGATAGAGATAGAAAGA
>NW_004949202.1:94247-104390 GCF_000317375.1 Microtus ochrogaster
GGAGGGAGGAAGGAAGGAAGGAAGGAAGGAAGGAAGGAAGGAAGGAAGGAAGAAGATAAAAGAGATAAAGGAATGAAGGGAGGGAGGAAAGGGAGGGAAAAGAAAACTGCTGGTTGAACCAATTTTCTACCTGAGAAGCCACGCTCCATGTGATCAGAACTAGCTTTCTTTGGTCATTTGTTTTTTTCTGACATATATTAGACATGCAAGAAGCAATTATTGAATGAATGAATGAATGAATGAATGAATGAATGAATGATCATCAACATATAAAGGAGTCTGGTTCAGACCCATATCTGGTTATCTAGAGCCTGCCTGTCCAGGTTTCATGCCATGGCTCACTATTTGAAGGAATATACACCTAACGACACCAGATCATCAGTCCACCCAGCTCATCTTGTCAGAAACCCAGGAAAAGGTGGCACCTGAGAGAGAAGAGTGCTGCTCTCTCCAAAGCAGAGGAAGCACCTGGCTTTAGGGACAAGTGGAATGAGATAGAGCTGTGACTTCCAGAGAGTAGGCACCGCTGTTGGCCACCCCTACCCTTCCCTGTACCACATTGCTGCAAACAGAAGTTCCAGTGGCCATCAGCAGAGTGTGAAAGAACCCCACCACTGTCCTGTGCCATGGACGGATCCTCAGAAGCCTTCAAAGAAGGGGACAGAGTACGGTCTGGATAGTTGGTACCAACTCTATGCACCTGGGCGAACCTTCTTCTGTGGTCCTACATGCTCTTTATTCCAGAAAGTAGGACTTGTGGTCCCAGGTGACTGGACTCAGGATAACATCCCACCCAACCAAGACACAAAAGCAGTTACTGTGTCCTCCATTCAATTGGCATCATCATGAATGAAGTAATATTGTGGTACATAATTAAATTCAGAGTGTTCTGGCTTTGTGGAGGTTTTATGAAAACAGGCACTGGACAGACGGAGGGAGGTGGCTCAGCTTCTCCTTCCCCACCCGCTCTAGATCATCTTGGTGGCACTGAACACCTGTCTATGGTAAATCAATGGCTTTGTTAAGCCACAGCCTGGGAGCCTTTGCTTATGCAGGAGCAAGACTGTTGACCTCACAAGTATAACAAATGACCGGATGGGTCCAAAGGCCAGAGCTGAAAGCAAACCCTGCCTCTCGCTCCCAAGACAGTCAGGACACTTGAAGCCAAGCCTGTCTGTACACGTCAGTGATGATGCGAATGTTCTGGATGATTGTGCCCCTGAAGGGTCTCTTTATTGCCTGGATTTGATTTTCTTTTGAAACATGTTCTCATGTAGCCTGGGCTAGTCTCGAACTCACTGTGATAGCTAAGGGTGACCTTGAGATCTTAATCTCACTGCCTTCACGTTTCCAGTGCAGAGCATGAGCGTGCTATAGAAAACATTCCTACAACCCCAGCCCAGATTTGCACTAAGACAACTTTCAGAGCCTTGGAGTCGCTGCTGGCCCCTCTGGTGTGTGGCCACTTCCACCTTGACCTCTCCACACATGGCTGTATTATCCAGATGGTCTCCCATCTTGGAGTGCCCATGGGAAGAGAAAATTCCCAACAGCAGTTACATAGAGGAGTAACTGCCGATTGTAGGTTCCACCACATGGTACTGAGTTTTGCGGCTCCATGGGGCCCGCTCAGGTCTCTTTTGAGCCTCCAACCTGTCCAGTCCAACCAAACAGCAGCAACATTCATTCCCTGTTCATGTTTTCCTCACCAAATTACCTTCGCTGCATGTTAACTGTTCTACATCAGCCCCACTTCCCAAAGAATGCTTGGTAGGGAAGTTGGATAACCTGCAAGTGGAGACCCAACATTCCCCCACAAAACGTCCCTCTGGCCCCAGCTCCATTGCCTCTGACCTTGGTAAGAGGTCAAAGGATGTCATGACAGAGAACGCCATCAGAGGGGTCTGGAGAGCCAGTCCAGGAGGACAAGAGGATGGGAGGGAGGTGGGATGGGAGGGAGGTGGGATGGGAGGGAGGTGGGCTGAGCAAAGAAGCTGTGCGATTCTTCCAGGAGCGGCCACGCTATCAGCTCTCCCAAGAGCTTGAGTTATACCAGCTGCTGCTAAGTGTCCTCATGAAGAGTGGAGGCTCCGCTGACACCAGCAGCAAGCAGCTGGATTCTCTCACCCATGCACGCCTGGATGGGACAGCAGAGCTGTCATCTGCCACAGGAACAAGTAGGGCCAAGTGTAAATGTGGGAAGCATCCTGTCACAAAGGCCCTGTCACAGGGACAGTGATGGATGGAGTGGCAGAGCTCCAGGAGCCAGACACTTCCTTGCAGCATTGACAGCATGCACAGAAAACCCCAAGGCCGCCTTGCCACACGAAAGTCAATACACTCTCCCGCCAGGAAGCCTGCACTGTGTGAATGCATTCCCCAGCCTGCGCTTCTGCTATGAAATTATGCTTCTAATTTTAGCCAAGTACAACCACACAGTGAAATCAAAGATCTTTAAGTAGCTTATGTTAAAACTCATGGGCCTGGTGCCCAAACCTTCCCTACATCATAGAGGAAGTCATTGTCTACTTTAAAAGATTACTTTCTGGTACTTATTTCTGTAAATCTGTGTACTATGCTGTTCTACACTCTGATTAGTAAACATTATAGCGTAGTTTCTGCTACGATAGGAGAGTTGTGTTCTCACGTCCCCCCAGCTCCCTGCACCCTCTTCCCACAGAGTCTGTACTGGTAAACTGAGGCATATTGTTCATGCTGAGCCCAGGGTCCTGCTACCAGCATGCCCCCTGTCTCACAAAGCCTTCATATGTGGTTTGTTTTTCCAGGACTTAAGAGCTCTCTTATATTTCATTTGTTCAGTTTTCCCTGCATTTCCTGCTAACATTTCAGAAAGTTAACATGATTGTTAAATGCCTAAAAAATTTTCCAAGTGTTCAAATAGCTTTTCTTTCTCTTGGAGATTTGTGATTCTTCCTCGTCCCACTTGGGTTTGGGCCTCTGCTTCAGGGACTTGATCTTACAGTTTATTACAGTATATTACACATTAATTTAAAAGGAAGATTTCAGGAGAAAGAGTTTGATGATAGATAAGTGGTAGATTGATTTTGATAGATATGTCAGATAGATTATGAATGAGAGATAATCAATAGGTAAATAGATGGTAGATGACTGATATGATGAGAGCCAGAAGGATGATAGTAGGTTTTATTTTCATGCTTAAAAATACATTATCTTAGCAGGGTGGTGGTGGCGCACGCCTTTAAAGCCAGCACTTGGGAGTCAGAGGCAGCTGGATCTCTGTGAGATCAAGGCCAGCCTGGTCTACAAAGCAAGTTCCAGGACAGCCTGGACTGTTACACAGAGAAACTCAGAGAAGAGGAAAGGAGAATATGAATATATATATTCTTGACCAACACCTAGCTATTCTCCTTTACCCTCATACTGTTCTTTCCCTGGGGTTACATTGCCATCAGACCTCTAAAACCATGTTTTCTAGGTCTCTGGCCCTGCTTACTTCTCTTCTACTACATACCTGCTTTGCCTTTTGCTTTTGTCTTTCTAAGTCTTAGTTTTCGAAGAGATGCTCTTCAGGCTCTAGTGGCCCTCGCTGTACATTCCTAGTTCAAAGAGAAGCACTAAACATTATTCAGAACCTGAACAGGCAGACGTCAGGGTTGGGCCAGGGCTGGGCTTCTAATCTGGTAGAAAGAGACCCAGACTCTGGTGAGAAGGCATCTGATGGCAGCCCATTGTTGCTGGGGACTGTTATCTTTCCAGTATCTTCCCAGGAGAAGGCAGGGAAGCCTGGCTACTGTATGGACATAGTGAAATCCATCCCTTCATCTGCTGTTCTCAACCTATTTGCTGTCCCACCTACATACGGGTAAATGTCACTACATATAGGCTGAATCGTGCCCTCCACATCAGTTCTCAGAATTAAAGTCCTAACCCTAATGTGTCAGAAGACGGCTACAATCAGTTACAGTGAATGAAGAAGGGGTCACCTGGCAGGGCCCTCAGCGTGATTCCTGTTCTTACAGAAGGCAAGCTTGAACCTATACACATCACGTTCAGAGGACACTGTGGAGAGATGCACGACCACTAGACACCTAGTCAGGATGTTCCCTAGTCCTTCAGGAGTTATTCTTGATCTTGAACTTCTGGCCTGTGGAACTCGGTAAGTCCCAGATCCCTACGATTCTGGCCGTCCAGGTTCTGGCTTTATGCCAGGCAGTCATGAATTGTGCAAGCAGGACCAAGAACCTCTAGGCCACAGGTCACCCTTCTGCAAGCCCCTGTTGATGGGCAGCCACCTCCAAAGGGAGACAGCAGGACCCTGACTAATCTGTTTAGCAGCCTCACTCACAAAACGTTAAGATGCTCTCTCTTTAGTGTGCCCGCTCTCCTCCTCTCTGGCCCATAGGTAACGTCAGTGGGGATGTTTCATCAGCTCCCATCGCTAGGGCAGACATCTGCAGTGATTGGCTTCCCTAATCTGGCTGACCATTCTAGAGGTTTCATTCATGGTCACTTTGTCCTGTGGCTTTGGGTCTCCAGTGTCATAGTACACCATGGTGGTAGTCTGTGTCATAGAGAAAGAGGAGGGGCCAGAGAGGCCCAGTATCTCCCTTAAAGGACACATGACCAGGTAACAGCATTCCTTCCAAAGGGCTCTATCTCCTAAAGGTACCAACACTCCAGAATAAAGTTATGGGGGGACCAAACCCCTTTAAATACATGGGCCTTATGAAAGGCCTGCCCCTTTCTGAATGAACATGGAGGAGGAGCAGATGTGGAGGGGGTAGATGGGTAAGAGGAGGGGGGACAGGAGGAGAAGAGGGAGGAGAAACTGTTTAGTATGTAAAACAAATGAAAAAAAATGTTATTTAAATTTTTTAAAATCTTGTAAAGAATAAAATAAAAATAATAAATAATAAACAAACAAAAATGTTAAATAAAAATCTTGGAAAAAATAAAATAATAAATAATAAGAAAGCAAATAAACAATAAATGAACCTTTGGGGCTCTGCAAGCTATAAAGAGTGTAGTTTACCAGACTCTCCCTACCTGGACTTTCCCTTGGGTTTATGCAAATCACAACCTCCCATGGTTTAGTTAGAAGCCTCCCCTGAGACTTTGGCTAGACAGCAGGCAGCCCTTGTCCACCGGATTGTCAAAGGTATTAGTATTCAAAATGTCACCTTCCCATAGACAGAAAAGATGGCTAGGATGAGTTTACGACAATCAAACCTGTGGTGTGAGTGACATTTCCTGCTCGCTAGGAAGGGGCAATATACCACCCAAACCCCTCAGTTCTCCCACCCAGGAAGTGGAATTTGTCTCTGCCCTTCAGGGTGGGCATGAATTACTGAACACTTCTGACAAATCTGTGAAACAAGAAAAATAATCACCTGGCAGCAGAGAAGCTTAGCAGACAGCCACCAGACCAAGAGGTAACGGTAAAGACTACCAAGAAGTCAGCTGGGTCTTCGGCGTGCTCGGAGTGTGAACTAGAGAGAGGGCTCGTGTCTGCGGTCCTCTCCCCAAATCCACAAGTGCAACTCAATCTGAGAAACTTCCAAGCATGCGCGTCTGGAACGAAATTCCACAGGACCACAGGCCAGAACTTTCTCCACAGTGCTGAGGGTATGGAAGAAAAGAGAAAACACTTTGCCCTGCTGCAGATTGGGGGAAACCGCAGACTTGTGATGACCCCACCGCAGCATGGAAGCCTTTAGGGCAGGCAAAGTGGAAAACCTCCAAAGAGTCTACAGTTCAGTCCATAGGATTTCCCAACTAGAAAATCCTCAGACTTTTACCTTGGTTTGGTTTTATGTGTGTGCACGCATGCGGGTGCACATATATGTGGAGGGCTGAGGACAAGGTTGGGTGCCAACTCCTTTGCCACAGGATCTTTCAGTCACCTGAAGCTCACCAATTAGGTTAGACTAGCTGGCCAGTGCATCCCAGGGAATGACACACAGCACCTGGCTTTTCTTATGTGGCACTAGGGACCAAAATCAGATCCTCAGCCTCTCCAGACAAACACTTGACCAACTGAGGTACTCCTCTAGCCTCTTTTTTTTAAGTTTATATTAGCATTTATTAATTATATATTGTAATGGGTTTCACTATGAGATTTTCATACATGTATATAACATATTTTGATCATAATCACCCCCCCTTTCCCTCTCCCACTGATCCCCTTTTCCCAAATAGTCCCTCTCCACTTCCAGGAGGATTTGTTTGTTTCTAGTGAACCAGAGAGTTTAATGAGGGTTACTTACAGAAGCGTGGACGAGGAATTATTTACAGGGCACAAGCAGTTTACTTGGGGGCTACAGCACTGAAGAAAATCTCTCTCTCTCCCTCTCTCTCCCTCTCCCAACTGTAAGGTAACTGCCTTTAGACCGTTGGGGAGGGGTTGGGCCTTGTAAGCCCCTCCCCCCTCCAGGATGGAATGCTGAAGGGCCCAGTGTGTGCAGGCCTTGTACCAGCAGGCACAGCAGCTGAGAAAGCAAAGCACCCAGTTTTGACTGTGACTGTGAGATGTCTTGACACTGAGGAAAGCTGGGTGAAGTCTCTGTGTAAGTACACACACACACACACACACACAGACACACACACACGTGCTCACACACACACACACACACACACACGTTCTTCAGTACTTCCACAAATTAGAAAGTATTTCATAATGTAATGATGAGAAATGACCCTGAGATGCTGGTCCTCCCTTCCCCCTCTTGACAGTTGAGCTGCCCCTCCCCCACAACCCAGCCCCATTTTCCTTCTTCACACCCACTCCCGCCCCAGGGCTTCCTGCCCCTGTTGTGAGCTCTATGGGTCCATGTTTGCTTGCGGATGCAGAGTGTCTGGTGCCCCCACAAACCTTTTTGTGAGCATCTTCACAGGGGGAAGACCTACATGACAGGCAAGACCAGCAAGGTCCTCTACCCTGCCTCTTCCCACTCAGAGACTCCACTCTGCATCCTGGCTCTCCCTCTGCCTCTCTTCTGGAAGGGTCTCTGGCCATCAGCTATCAGCTTCACTCCTCCTGGGTTCTGTTTCCTGCCTCTGAGCTGGGCCATGGTATTCACTGGCATGCCCATTTCTTATTTGTATCTCCTCTGTACAGACCCCCAAGCCTCATGAAAGCAGGGGTATCCCCTCTGTCTTCACGGGACCTCCTCACTCCACCTTATACAGTGCTTGTGTTATGGATGCCAGAAGATGTGCTGAGTGAAAACATGTCGGTGGCCAGGGCTAAAGGAAACCCTGTCGTCCCTCGTGTCCTCTCTATACAAAGCTCAGTCTGAAATCCCTCCTAGGGTCAAGGCTGGAGTCAAGAAAACAGTGACCAAGTGGCGGGATCTGAACGCAGACTGTCTGTGTGCACGTGTGGTACCTAAGCGTGGCACATGATGTGTGTGGAGAGTGGGATGTGTCTGTGGAAACGGTCTGGGGTGCACGTGTGCTGTGCGTTATATTTATTGTGTGTGAACGTGTATGGTGTGTGAATACTGATGTACTCATAATACCGCATGTTGTTTTGTGTGACCTGTGTGGAAGTGCTGATCGTGTGTCAGATATGTAGCATGTGTGGGAATATATGTGATGACTATGATATGTGAATGTTGTTGTGTGTGCGTGAGGTATCTTTGCGATGTGTAGTTTGTGTGGTAAAGATGCACATGTATATGCCCTTGGTCTTTGCTGCATGTGTGTGCAGCTACATGTACACACTTATACACTCACACAAACACACACACACACGATTTTGACTTGGACTCAGTCAAGGAAGAGTTAAAGAATGAAACTCCAGGTGGTGATGGCTACTGACTTCCTGGAGGCCTCTGTCCGTAGCACAGTTAGGCTTCAGGTGAGCAGACAGGACAGGCTCCAAGGAGTTGAGCAGTCCTGTCCTCAGGTCCCACTATGGTTGAGACCATGCACCCAGGGGTGAAACTCTCAAGACGTAGTCGGAAACTTGGAGGCAGAGAGGACAGACAGGCCAGTGGGCTGGGTGCTGCTCTGCGCGGGCTCGAGCACTTGCCCACACTGTCTGGAGGGGTGAGGTTAGAAACCTGCAGAGCTGACGGCCTCTCTGAGGCATCCTGAGAAACCACAGTCTGCTTACACACTGCCACTTCCCGGTGTAATGTTCCAGACAGCTGCTCCCAGAGGTGGAGGTGACACAGCCAGCAAATGCCTTGGCCGTGTTCCCAATGACTAGTAAAACAGAACGACACTGAGACCCAGTCATGACTGAGTGCTAATTCATTCTCTTATCACTCAGAACTACCTCTTGCTTTGTATGGCCAAGAGTGCACCATGGTGACAGTGCGGACAGCAGCCAGCACCAGGCGCTGGCTACACAGAGGCCGGTAGCTTGAACATGACATGCTCTGAAAAGTAAGGCATTGCTAGGTCAGCGAAGGCAGGGCCTCTGGTACCTGCAAACAAGAATGTCCAGATATTGTCCTAGAAACAGAAAGCCCAAAGCCCGTGGGAAATATGTTCATCATTATAAAAAAATAATAACAAAACAGCATCTAAAATGTAAAAACATATGTGTTCCCATTTAAAATCTCTTGCATCCAATCAGATGTGAGCATCCCCAGCGTACTTCACTCTCCTTCCTTTCTTAATTTTCCTTGTAGTACTGGATTAAATCAGGCCTCACCCATGCTGGACAAGCGCTCTACTGTGAGCTACACCCTCAGCCCACTTTTTAATTAAAAAAAAAAACCCTTAACCTCTGTGTGTGAGTGTGCACATGCATGTGCACATGTGTATGTGTGCGCATGTACACGTGCAGGTACACGCACCACCTCAAGCACCTCATTTGATATAAGATCTCTTCGTGGTTCTTCCTCCGAGTGTGTCAAGTTATCCGTCCTATGTACTTCTGAGGATGCTCATGTCTCTGCCTCCCCTGTCACGGGGGCAGAACACTGGGACCACAGATTCCTACTCTCCTTTTCTGGCTTTTACATGGGTTCTGGGGATTTGAACTCAGGTCCTCACACTGCACAGCAATACCCTCAGCACTTTTTCACTTCTGGAAACTTGAAACAGACTCTCTCTTATTTACCCAGGCTAGTCACGAACTGTGATCCTCTGCCTCAGCCTTCCAAGTATATGAGATTGTAGAACTGAGCTAGTTTTTCTTCTAAAGACAAGGAATAGGAAAGAGGTAGAAAAAAAAAATCTACACTGACACCCTGAGTTGCCATTTCCACAGTGGTCAATATTCTGCCTGCCCCTGAGTCCTAATAGACCCTGGACTATGTGGAAGTAAGAGTCTTGAATTTTTAAGAATTTTTTTAATGGTGCTTTACTGAGCCCTCATTGAGCTCATGATGTCAGAGAAGGAATTCAGACGTGTTACTGTCCCCCAACAAGGGTCCTCACACTGCGCTGCCCTGCGAAACACCACCTCAGACAGCACATATGAGCACGGACCAGAGTCACAGGCCCACCGTGGAGGCCACGCCGTAGCCCTTTGATTTCTCCTCCGCTCTGAAGGACTGAAGTTCCGCCCCTGGCATCATCATGGTTATTCTCAAAAATAGGGCAGAGCTCTGTGGGGAAGATTGTTTCTGGGGCACCGTTCCTAGGGTGTCTGTGAATGTGCTGCCATGTGCAGCGAGCTGCCAGCAGGCACAGCAACAGTGGACGCTGCCCGGGTGTAAAAGGTAGCGCTGTGTTCTATTCATGCCGCCTGCTGTCTCCATTCATAAAGATGGTTCATGAACGGATGCTGAAATAGTGGCGTTCAGAACGCAAGGCTTGGCACCCTGGGCCCCGAGATTCTGTCCTCAGTCCTAGAATGAGGCTAGGTTTGCCACCCGTGACTATCTCAGCAGCAGGATACCACAGCCTGGAGCTTAAGTAGTGAGCGTTTACTTTCCTTCAGTTCTGAAGGCTATAATCCAGGTCAAGAGAGTGGTGTGGCTGGGCTCAGGTGAGGCCCCACTTTCTGAACTGCAGATGGTGGTTTTTAGTCATTTCTTTGTGTGGTGGGCTGGGAGACCAAGAGAGTTCTGTTTTAGGGGCTGATGAGGAGATTCAGTGAGTAAAGGTGCTTGTCACCCAAACCTGGTGACCTAAGTTTGATCCCTGGAACCTGTGTAAAGGCAGAAGGAGAGGATTGGCTTCTCAAAGTTGTCCTATGGC
>NW_004949202.1:104490-116399 GCF_000317375.1 Microtus ochrogaster
CACACACACACACACACACACACACACACACAAGTAGTGATAAATGAGTTTTGTTAGCATTCTATTAGTTATACATAATAGTTTCGTTGTGATACTCTATGTTATAACGTGTTTTGATCATATTCAGCCTACCCTTTTGTGTCTCCTTCATGCTACACACACTAATGCAAACATAATTTTTTTTAGGCAGAAAAATATAAGTTCTCATCATAAAAGAAGAAACAAAGAACGAGAAGATGGAGACAGGCCGGCGGGCACACCTCGAGCATGGCGGTGTGGCTGATCAGAGCAGGAGCAGGCAGACAACAGTAGGGTAGTGAACCCAGAAGAGGGGAGGACCTTGCTGTTAAAATCTCTTTAAAGAACTGCTGCTCCGGAACACCCTCATTTTCCACACAGGTTACAGCCATTGATGAAACTTGCACAATGGTGTTGAAAGAAGACATTGCAGACGGGGTAGAACGTGGTGTGGCATTAGGGCACTAGAACCAAGGAGGAGCAGAGAAGACTTCTTTTTTTTTTTCGAGACAGGGTTTCTCTGTAGCTTTGGTGCCCATCCCAGAACTAGCTCTTGTAGACCAGGCTGCAGGCTGGCCTTGAACTCCCAGAGATCCGCCTGCCTGGGATTAAAGGCGTGTGCCACCACCGCCTGGCCAGAGAAGACTTCTTGAAGTTAGCTGCAAAATGTTCCTGGTCCAGATCTATTGTGCCTCCCTGATGGCGTTTGTATCAGGTGTGTAAGACCTGTATGAACATGTACATTTACACACTTGTCGTGCATACACAGCCACTGGAATGCATCCAGCACCTCACAATTAAATCGCTAAGACATCTGAGCTGATGAGAATAATCTCTGTGATCTTATGGGAACTATCTCAGGCAGTTGAAAGGGGAGGAGTTCAGGGGAACTAGACCTCTGTATCCCCCCACTCTAAGTAGACTTCTTCTTTCACAGTTAACTTGAATAAGTTTGGGATCAAAAAATCAATAAAGAAAAGAATATGCAGGATGCTGCCTGCAGTAAGTCCTGGCTAGCATGAAGGATGCTGATGGGAATCACTGGATCACAGCACGCCAATCACAGAAGTGACCAGCTTCACGGAAGAGAAAGATCACCCACTCATGAGGTCAGTATGGGATGGCAGGAGCCTTCAGCCTCCAGGGCTGAGGATGGGGTCAGCGTTGTTACAGGATAAAGACATGGGGGTCTGAGGCAGTGGAGAGAAAGACCACTTGGAGGGTGTAGTTTGGGGTGCTCTGATGTTCTAAGGTTACCTACCCATTAGACATTTGCACCAGCCTAAGGAAATGATCAGTGGCTTCCCCCAGCTTGAACTACCAGAGTTCCTGAAGAGCAATTAGGCAACCTTTACCGTCATGCCCCATCAGTGAGAGGGATTGCCTATGGCAAAGCGGACAAAAGAATACTGCCTAGCAACGTGACTTCTAAGGGTTAGCGTTAGAGGCCACCATAGCCACAAGTTTACTTCCCTTGGTTTCATGGGGATCTTAGCATCAGGGCAGTTGGATGAGGTTGTGCCTCACTGGGGCAATGCCAGCTCTATCCTTTGTCCTGATCCAACCATCTCAAAGGTCAGTGCGACCAGAGATCTCATCACAACAAAGTGATATTAAGGAACAAGGTTGGGGGCAGAAGGAGGCTCCAAAGCATCATGATGTATACACGGAAGGCACTAATGGTAAAAGAGACTGGAACCCTTCCAGGATGTGGGCTACACACAAAGCAGAGAATGCTTACAAAAAGCCCTGTGATCTCCAGACGCCAAAGGAGGTGGACAATATGCAAACCATCCGTGTAGGAGAAGGCAGACACTATACAAATCAAGTGGTCCATAAAGGCTATGACTCCTGGGCCCGGGACCTTTGAGCTTCTCATCGTGGCCAGCCCTCTGGCCCGCTTCCATCCTCAGGAGTGCATTCCTCTCTCCCAATAAACTGGTGTCTATTTTTATCACCGTCTATTCCACCCTGGTTTGATTCTTTGTTCCAGGGCACGGTAACCTGGAAATCTCAGTAGAAATTCCCTGGACTCCGATACAAGCCAATAAAAACATGCTATCTTAATGTTTTCATCTAAACTATTAGAAAAAAAATTCCAAGCTCCATACAGGAGAGGAGGTGTTAGAAGGTTTCCACACCTGGGACACAAGACATAGCTAGATCCTTGCCTAAATCCTTGACAACTATCTCTGCATTCAGGAGCATGGCTAATGACGTGGCCACAGGGACTTGGCTGTAGCACTGTGGGAGCTAGGAGGACATGGGGTGCCCCAATGGTATAGATGCCAAGACTCAGCTCAGGTGCTGTAGAAGATAAAGGACCCAAGGGTATGGCCATGTAGTCTCTCCTGGGTCCTAGCACTATGAGAGCCATGGCACAAAGGGACCCCACATCACTCAGTCCAATTATTTCCTTTACCCGGGTAGAAAGTGTTTAGAGGCCGTGTGAACCCTTTGTTTAGCAGGGGACAGAGCCAGAAGAATTCAGTCCTGAGTTCATACCAGTGCCAAGGACACAGTACTACCAAATAAAGAAAGGTTGGAAAGAATTAATTTCAAAGATTGGTTGAGACCATCCCTGAATTAATCATCTGAATTTTATTTCCTTATTTAGGAAAAGAAAAAAAAACCCTAGAAAGTTTTCTCTTTTTAAAAAAAAAAAAAAAATCCGTGTATTTTCCAAGCAGTCTTAATACAGGAACTTGCTTTTTTTTTCCTTTTTTTTTTTTTTTTTTTGGCAAAGGCTGGAAAAACTCCACAGAAGAAAAGAGCAACCACACCCAGGACTCCTGTGGAGGGTGTGAGGTCATACTCTGATAGATGTTGGGAGAGAGCCAGAGAGAGCGCTCACCTACCTCCTCCACCAGGAGTCCTGGGTGCGCTGCTAAAGCTCAGACAGGTCACTGAGGCATGTGGGAGCTTGACCTCTCTCTGCAGTGGATGGTCTATAGACAGCTCAGCTTGAATCCTAAAAAATGCAAGTGGCCAGGGAGCTGGCGCGGGAGTACAGTGTTTCCCACGCAAGCACGAAAACCTGAGCGCAATACCCAGGATTTGAAATGCTCGGCCTGTGTCTGTGATCCCAGATTTGAGGAGGCAGAGACTGCAGGATCCCTGTCTCATACTGGCGGCCAGTCCAACTACATTAGTGACCTCCGAAAATAGGGTGGAGAGGGATTGAGGTGGACTCTCTGCATCAATCTCTGGCCTCCACGTATGCACACATGCAAATGTTCACATATGCAAAAGTAAAAAAAAATGCTTGGTGGAAAGGGTAATGTCATAGGAAGCATTATGCACCTCCTTGTCCCCAGTTCCCAGCACACAGCTCCTGAAACCCTTGGCATCTCTGGACTGTATTGTGAGCTGGTGGAGCGATGGCAGCTTCAGAACTGGGGTTGGTCACGGGAAAGCATGGGAAGGATTAGAAGCCGCCATTTCCTACCTCCAGGTAGAGAAAAGTGACTGGAGCTTTGCGGACCACCAGTGCCCACCAACGCACCCCCACCTCATTCATGAGGTGAAGCTTCCTTGGAACCACAAAGGGATAAGATTTGTACCAAATAAGCTCCTTACCAGGTAGCCGCTCAGAGAGGCCAGGGGAGTCTCCAGTGTTGTCCAGCTCATCTCTTTACCTATCATTTTAGCGATAAACCGCTATGCCTGTTTCCCCGAGTTGGGTGCAATGACGCAAAAAATACTTGACCCAAGGGTATCATGGGAGCTCCCACTTATGGCTGGAGGTCAGGAGCCCAGGGCAAACCACTAGGGCTGGGATGGGCATAGGAAGGGGGCAGTGCTGGAGGGTGAGCCTCGGCCTTCGGGATGAGATTCTATCTGCATGAGATAATGTCAAAACAGAACCAGTTAGAAGATACCCAGCTGGTGTCTCTGCCACTGAACTGATTGTGAGATGGGAGGGAGGGGGCCTTGGCTGGTGTCGGGAATGAGTAGTGAATGGTGGGTCAGAGTAGAGAGAAAGAGTACATGTCTTATAATAGGAGCATTGCAGAGGAAAACTACAGGAGGGTCACGAGTTCAAGGCCAGACTGGACTACACTGAGAGAAAAAAAAGAAAAGGAGGGGGAGGGAGGAAAGAGGAGAGGGGAGGGGAAGAAGGAGGGAAAAGGAAGGGAGGATGAAAAGAAGCAAGCAAAGGGAAGGAGGGAAGGGAAAGAAAGGGAAGGAAGTGTGTGTTAGTGAGGGATGATGCATGACTGGGGTCCCCAGAAGCCCAACCCCATGAAGGGGTTTGGCCACAGTGGTCACCCTTTCTTCTGAACTCACTTTGCCAAGGACACAGCATGGATAACCAGACCTGTGTCCTGCCCCTGGACTCAGCCCTTCCTGTGGCCTTTGCATGCCATCACCATGCCTTCAAGGGTCACATGTCTGCCTACCCAGAATCCCCCTGCCCTAATGGATCATATGTCCTCAAAGACATATGATGGTGGCCACAATCTCACTTGAGTGGTAGGACATAAAATGACTAAGGAAATCTGAAGCAGGGAGCAGTCTTTCTGTCTTGTTTTATTGCTGAGGCAGGGTCTTCTTGTGGAACCCAGGCTGGCCTCAAACTTGCCATCTTCCTGCTATCACCTCTCGGATACTGGGATGGCAAGTGTGAGGCTTGACCGACAGCATTCTCCCAGACAGTGTGATCTCTCTCTCACACAGCATCTTTTCTCTGAATGATTGACAGCTCTTGGGAACCACCTGCTTTACACAAATACTGCCCTTCTTCCTTGCCCACAGCTTCCATAGACATGGAGTTGGCTCACCATGGATGGGACATGCAGAAGAAAGTTGCGTCTAGTGTGGTGGTCCAAACTTTTAATCCAAGTACTCAGGAGGCAGAGGCAGGCTGGTCTCTGGGAGTTTTTGGCTAGCCTGGAGATGTAGCCTGTTCCTTACCAGCCAGGGCTACACAGTGAGGCCTTGTCTCTGGAAGAGAGAGAGAAAGAGTATATGTGTCTCTGTTTTATACGTGTAGACCTTCTCCTTGCTATTGCTCCCTAAATAGTAGAGCATAACCATCCACATAGTATTTACTTTGTATTAAATACTATAAGCAACCCAGGAGTGGCTTGGCACACAGGAGAGGATGGATGCACAGTATCTGAGGATTCTGGGGTCTGCATGGATCCTGGGGAACCCTACACAAATACTAATGGCTGGCAGCATCTTTCTTCTATCTAGTTCATTGTGACCATGCAGGGGAGGGTGACAGAAGAAATGTCAGAGTGTTTACAGAAGCAACAGTGACACTGCGGGAGACGGGGCTGATAGTCATCTCGGGTGATAGCCATCAGTCTCCAAGGCAGGGACAAGCACCCAACCACCAGCCAAGCGGCTCAAAGTCTGTAGAAGAGAAGGATGTGGCCAATGGAACAGAATGAAACGAGCCTGGAGAAACGGAGATAGGGAAGAAAACCACAGGGGAGCAGGGAAATGAAACAAGAAAAGTCATTTTCATCAGTAAGAAATTGACCTCTCTGCAGAGATCAGAAAACAACACAGGCAACCATCTGCCTCTGTCCCACCATGTACGGCAGTCATCTGGAAATGATGAAGTAGGGTGGTCCTGTCTTCCCTCTCAGTGAGGCCCTTCTAACTCCCAATGGGACTCTTTATCTTCCCCAACACACTTCCCAGCAGAGTGTAAAAGGATAGCCAGTTAGCTGAGCAAAGTTCTTATTCTAGACCTGATAAGCAAAGATAAAACGCACAAGCAGGAACCAATTAGACTGACCCAACAGGAAGAGATAGGCAACTGAACAGGAAAGGGAAGTGCTAGCGACCTTTGACCTGGGTTTAAATTGCAGAGGGAAGACAGGACTCTGTCTCCTCGGTGAGACAGTGTCAGGGTGCCCCCCTCACCAGGTGTCAGGGTGACTTCCTGATGCAGTTCAAAGCCCGCGATGTGGGATGTCTGCAGGACTCCACCTGGAAGCCTCAGCCCCTAAGCAAAATCTGTCTGTTTTCATGAGCTCAGAGTAGCAGCAACCCAGGAGCTGCGAGATACATTGTTGGCAGCAGGCCATGAAAGAGACCCAAGAAGCTAAAGCATAAACGCAAGCCCTCTGGGATCTGAGGGCAGGGTCCTGCCTCCAGGTGTCTGTCTACCACTCTCTCCTGACCTTTCCCTCATGACAGAAGTACCAAGAAATGGGGCTGGAAAGACGGCTCAGTGGTTAAGAAGTAACAAGCAAGGCTTGTCAGCTCTGAGCTAGCATGGCCTCTGAGGCTCTTAAACTGACCCAGGAGATACAAGGAGGGTGTTTCCCTGGAGCCTCCTGGTTGATGTCTGGGCAGTGATAGTGACATGGGCTCCAGTGCAGCCCAGACCTGCCCTCCCTTCCACATCTTCACACACACACACACACACACACACACACACACACACACTTCTGTAGGGTGCCAGTACCCAGCAAGCTCTACTTTGGGAAATGATAACCAAACCATCATCCTGCTATAGTTTAGGTGTAGAATGTCCCAGAAAGGCTTACAGTAAAAGACCTGCTGTTCAGCCTGTGTGGCAATTGGAAGAGGACAGAACCTTTAGGAGGTGGGGCCTAATGGGAGGAAGTTAGGTCACTGGGATGTAGTGGGGATATTGAGAATCTGATTTGTCTCTGTCTCTCTGTGTCACTATGTCTCTCCATCTCAGTCTCTGTCTCTCTGTCTCTGTGTCATTATGTCTCTCTGTCTCTCTCTGTCACTATATCTCTGTGTGTGTGTCACTATGTCTGTCTGTCTCAGTCTGTCTCTCTCTCTGTCTCTCTCTTTGTCTCTCTGTCTCTCTCCCTCCCTCCCTTCTTCCCTACAAGGTGAGAAGCTTTGGTCTCCTACACACTCCTCCTCACTGCATTCTCCCTCAGCCCAGGAAGCGTGAGATCCAAGCAGCCATGGACTGAAGGCTCTGAAATGAATGGCTGAAACCAAAGTTAACCTCCCACTTTAAGCCAAGCAAAGCCAAGCGTTTGCCACAGTGACAATACCACCTATCCCATCTTCTTAGGTCTGTTTGTTCTCCAGGGTCCCAGGACTCCCCCTGCTAGGCACTAGCTTGCCCTGCCTTGAGCTTTGTGTACACACGGCTGTCAGCCAGCCAAGTGTAACAGGGGAAACACAGAGAGCAGGTTCTTCCCCATCACCCGGGCCCAGATTCCCTCATGGTTATTCAAGTCCCCCCTTTCCTTTATTTCTTATCACTCTGAGGGACAGATCTATTTTTCTGCTCAGAAAACTTAACAAAGATTCCATATTGTTAATCATAAAACACATCCCATTCATGCCTGAGCACAGCCTGTGCTCTCCGCTACAGTGTTCCTCACGGTGTGACCAAGGACCGGCTCCTTCACAAAAGCGGCAGGAATGTCCATTTCCTTCAGAATGGAGACCTGGTGATTTCCATCACAGAGTGCTCATCCACACGCTCCGCAGACAGAAGGACCTCAGAGAGCGGGTGAGTCAGCCCGAGCCCTTCGTCCTTCCTGCCTCACAATTCTCCCACTGCCTCTCAGTGCCTCCTCTTTTCACCAATGCCCCAGACAAGACAAGTGCTTTCAGCCACAGCTGGGCAGGAAGCCCCTGCCGATTCTGCCCTGCTGGGGAGTGCAGTCTGGCCGCAGGTGCTGATGGGAGAGTCTGTCCTTTGTAACTAAGCAACAGTTTGCTCTTCTTCCCATTTATTTTAAAGGCAGTTTGGATGCTCACCTTACTAGACCTGGATGGAGGTGGGTGGTCCTTGGACTTCCCACAGGGCAGGGAACCCTGATTGCTCTTTAGGCGGATGAGGGAGGGGGACTTAATTGGGAAAGGGGAGGGAAATGGGAGGCAGTGGCGGGAAAGAGACAGAAATCTTTAATTAAAAAAAAAAAGATTGGAAATGGTTGTTCATTAACGAAATGGAAGGACCCAGGAAGATAAGCAAGGGAGAACCCTGCAGTGCTAGCAAGCTGACTGCCGAGCAGCCAGGAACCTCAGGCCTGAAGTCACTGCCAAGGACAGCAGGGCTTACTGTCAGTGTCCTTGAGGTGTTCTTGTCCTGAGTCCTGAGTGCAGAGCGTCCCATCCCCTGTAGTAGGAAACTTCACCACAAAGCCTGTAGGGGTGGGTACAGCGTGGAGCAGTCTTGGGAGGGGGAGCCCCGTCTGCTTTATGTGTTTACGGTTCAGGAGAATAAGAGCACCATGCAGGAGTGTTTTACAGTGAAAAGGGATCACACATATTTTAGGGGTGTGTGTATGTGTGTGTGTACCCCTGTATCCTTCCTTCCATCCTTCTCTCTCTCTCTTTTTTTTCTTTTTTTTTTATTTAATTTATTTATTTATTAAAGATTTCTGTCTCTTCCCTGCCACTGCCTCCCATTTCCTTCCCCCTCCCCCGATCAAGTCCCCCTCCCTCGTCAGCCCAAAGAGCAATCAGGGTTCCCTGCCCTGTGGGAAGTCCAAGGACCACCCACCTCCATCCAGGTCTAGTAAGGTGAGCATCCAAACTGCCTAGGCTCCCACAAAGCCAGTATGTGCAGTAGGATCAAAAACCCATTGCCATTGATCTTGAGTTCTCAGTAGTCCTCATTGTCCACTATATTCAGCGAGTCCTGTTTTATCCCAGGCTTTTTCAGACCCAGGCCAGCTGGCCTTGGTGAGTTCCCGATAGAACATCCCCATTCTCTCAGAGAATTACAGGCCTATCTCACTCATGAATATTGACGCAAAAATTCTCAATAAAATACTGGCAAACCGAATCCAAGAACACATTAGAAAAATTATCCATTATGATCAAGTAGGCTTCATCCCAGAGATGCAGGGCTAGTTCAACATATGAAAATCTATCAATGTAATCCACCATATAAATAAACTGAAAGAAAAAAACCATATGATCATTTCATTAGATGCTGAAAAAGCATTCAACAAAATTCAACACCCCTTTATGATAAAGGTCTTAGAGAGATTAGGAATACAAGGGTCATACCTAAATATAATAAAAGCTATTTACAGCAAGCCAACAGCTAACATTAAATTAAACGAAGAAAAACTCAAAGCCATCCCACTAAAATCAGGAACAAGACAAGGATGTCCACTCTCTCCATACCTCTTCAATATAGTGCTTCTCTCTCTTTTTTAAATGTTTAGAAATTTTATTGTAATGAGTAGGTAGTAGATACTACGGGAACACCCAGGGGGAAGAAGGATTTCAGTGCTGGACAGAATGGAACAAGATCACATAAGAGTTCATCATTCTGCTCAGGAGAGCACGGCATTCTTCATTTCTAAAATCTTTTTTCAGACTTTTGTTTTAGTTTCACTTATGTCTATGTGTATGTGGCACCTGTGTGCAAGTCCACAGAATCCAGAACTGGAATTACAGGCGGTTGGTTGTAAGCCACCTGATACAGGTACTGGGAACTGAACTCAGGCTCAGTGGTAAATGCTCTCTAGCCCTGATTTCTAGAATTTTCCACTTAATATTTTTAGTCCTCAATTGACCCTGGGTAACTGGAACCACAAAAGAGAACCACTGGCTTTACAAAGGAAGTGGGGGAAGAGCACAAAGCATGCATGTTCTATTTCTGTGTGGATTGGGACAAGTATGAACACACTAGCCAGTATGACATTCCAGGCATAAACATGAATGCTTGCCTCTTGAGAACAAGATTGAAATAAGAGTAGGAGACTTGAAATAGATGGAGAGGGGTGTATTCTGCAGTTTGACGAGGAATATCTTATGTGCATGTGAGTGTGTGTGTGTGTGTGTGTGTGTGTGTGTGTTTATAGCAAGTGGGCTAGACTGGCTGACCAGCAGGCCACAGAGATCCACCTTGCTCTACCTTCCCAGACCTGGGATTACAAGTTTACATTCATCTGGCCTTTTACACATGGCTTCTGGGGATAGAACTTGGGCCTTCATGTCTGCACAGCAACACTTTAACCAACTGGGCTAGCTCACTCCAGCCTGAGAATGAGTCTTCAAATACAAACCAAGATGGTGTGTGACTGTCAGAAAGGGGTCATGGGAGGTCAACAGTGGAAGAAGACTTCTAAGACACTGCCTCTGGGTGGTTATGAGGGTGGCGAAGGCAGAGGAACTGAAGCCTCCCTGTTCAGCCGTTACTTTTCTCCCTCGTTTTTCAAGCACGGGAATGTATTATGTTCATAGAAACAGGAAAGAAAGACAGGATAACGGCTCTTCATAAACACAGATTGAGAGTGGGAAGAGCAGCAGCGTCAGGGGCTGCTTCTGCAGGGACTGTCTGCCAGCCAGACACGGAAGTGTCGTCACCTGGCTATGAGTAGTGAAGCCTCGCCCTGCCCTTCCCCGGTGCTCTCCACCCAAGTGGGTGTTTCCAGGTTAGACAGGGACAGGATTCCCTGTTCGTGGTTTCTGTCAGGGAGACAAAGGGCAAACACTCCCTCCTTCTTTCTGAGGCTCAGAGGACAAGCTCCGCCAGGAGAGAAGAGGCTCTGAGTAGGGGGTCACAGCATGCAGCAGAGACAGGCACTCCGGCCCCACTCAGACCCAGTGAAGCCACTTTTCCTACTGTGAAGGGGTGATAAGGATGGCAGGCTTACAGCTGCTGCATGGTAGGGGACATGCAGGTGACAGCATGGTGGCCAGCGTCCACAATGGAAGACAGTCACTGTCAAATGCACTGGTGCCTGATGTTTTCTGGGTGGGAATGTTATGCTGTCTCTTTAGAAGATAAACCTGAGTCCTTAGTGGAAGCTTGTCTATTAAAACTCTGCAGGAAATGTTTTTCTAAAAAATGTGCTCTGTCCTCTGTCTCCTCTTACCCGGTTCCCAGCCAAGTATAGCAAGGTATGCCAGGAGCCACTGCTAAGCAGAGCATAGGAAAAGGCTGTGCACACAGGGTACCCACTTCTTCCCAGCTCACCTGGGCCACAAACTCACCCAAACCCTTGACACCTCATTGTCTCTACTGATAAAAGTTGAACTCGAGGGTCACACTTGGGCTAGGTTATGACATCAGAGACTCTGGACTGTGTCATTCATGAAGAGCTCTCCTGTATGGCTCCTCCCCATGATTCTCAGGTGCAGAGGGACCGTCTAAAAAGTCTGTAATCAAAATCCCCATGCAAGCGGCAGCCATGAGGCTTCTGAAGTGGGAGCTGCAATCAGAGAGCTTCGTCCATGCCCGTGGACTGTGCTAAACTGAAATCTGCCTTGGCATCTGCCCTTAAGGGTCCCTGAACCCCAGGCCTAGATGCTACTATTGATCTATTGGATCAAGGGCCTTGACAGCACCCATGTCTAGTCCTGCAGACAGACCAGTCAAAAAGCCAAAGAGAAGAGGCGGGAGGAGGAGAAAGAAGAGAAGGATGAGGAGGAAGAAGAGAAAATAAGTATCCCCAGTGGTCATGACATTCAGTGTCCTGAAAGCAGGTTTAGTTGTTGGTTTTGGCCAGCCACAAGGTACTGCAGGGCTGCCCAGCTCACTTAGCCAGAAGGAGCCTGCAGAAGCAGAGCCACAGACATGTTCCTACGAGTCAGAGGGACCCGGGCTGGAAAACTGATCCTCATTTTCTTGGTGTGGAAGAGTGCACAGACATCCCTTCTCATGTCTGTGGAAAGAGCTTCATACTCACCCTGTGGGATGAACTGCTCCAACCAAGGAAACAAGAGTACAGATTCGGGTTCACAGGAACCTCTGGACACTGAGCAGATGTGAAACCTGGAAAATGGGGTGAAAGGGGTCCAGAATCCTGCAGAGCAGAGTAGAGAAAGGGGGTGGCGCATTTTTTATAAATGCTAACCAAGTTTTCCAAAAGACCCAGCTGGTTGAAATGGAAGAAACAAATAGGCTGAATTCTCTCTCTCTCTCTCTCTCTCTCTCTCTCTCTCTCTCTCTCTCTCTCTCTCTC
>NW_004949202.1:116499-148024 GCF_000317375.1 Microtus ochrogaster
CACACACACACACACACACACACACACACACACCCCTCTGTAGATGTGCACAGATGGGCCATTCTTCTGATATTTACATGATGCAGCCAATTCCCTTCTTGAGCTGTCTTCAACGTTGGAATTTTGTTCAGAAGATTGTTTGGAGCACATATCTGAGAGGCAGGGGGCCTGAGAACTATTTCCTCCCTTGGCCAGTAAAGAGAGCTACTGCCACCTGCTTAGTGGGACTCTGCTTTCGCCTTGCCACAGTGGAAACAAATCTCTGGTTCCGCCGGAGTGTTCCAAACCTCGGATGCTTGGGTTTCTGCCCTGGCCCTTCCAGGTGGACAACCTCATCTTCCAGGAGCGAGCTGTGAGAACACCAGCTAAGTTTAGCAGCCAGTTCTGTGAATGTGCAAGTCTTCTATTATTAAACTGACAAGAGATAAATATTTCCCCCGTGACACACAGCTGCTCCTGGCATGCAGGAACTCCTGTGCCCAGATCCACCCTAAATAGGAAAGCTCCAAAAATGAGCTGAGGGGATCCCAAAGAATGCATGGGTTGGAAAACATCCAGCTCATGTTTGGAATGCCTTTCCCATGAGGCACAGGAAAGGAACCCTGAACTCTGAAACATAGGATCCTGTGACCACAGGACACCAGGTCCTCTAGCGGCTCACCGGCTGAGCATGGTTGCAGATTACATTCCCAGCTCCTCCACACAGTTGCTTGCAGAGAAACAGATTACCAGTTTCAGCTGTCAAAAGCACCAGGATTCCTCCTCAGAAACTCCAGTTCAGTTTGAAACACAGGATGGGTTTCTCTGCCAGGAAGACATCTCAGAAAGTAAGGAACAGCCTGAGATTTCATGAACTTGGAAGCACTATGGTAGCTGGTAATTGCTGGTACTCACTCTGGCCTGAGCACTGGGTTCAGATCCCTGATGTCACCACAACTCGGTGACATGAGGACAGTTGCTAATTTTACGTTCCTCTTATTTCTTTACTGACAATGCATATTTACTGCCTACCACATAACAGTCAGTTCTAGGTATCAAACCCTCCACCTGAGGACGTCCCTGCTCAGTGAAGGAAATAGTCTCAAGGAATGGGGAGAATCATAGCCAAGTAAGGCAAGGGATAGTGTTCAGTCCCATAAAGCTGAGTACCTCAGAGAACAACAGAGCAGGACCCCAGGGTCCAAGCAGAGGGTGGGGTGGAGAGAGACTTCTGAGATGATACCTGAGATGGAGCACAGAATAAGAGAAACGGGCAGTTGGGAGGTGGGAAAGCTCTACAAAGTCAGACACAGCCATGAATGCGCCTCATGATATGGGAAGCAGAAGGCTTTGAGTGAGGGCTGGATTCGAAGCTGAGATGTGGTGTAGGTGGGAGAGGCTAGGCTGTCCCAGCCTGACCATCTAGGCCTGGTGGGGATGCGTGACATCCTGGACTTAGTTTAAATGATTGGATGACCAACATAGGAGTCAATGCAATCCCCCATGCCCGTCTCCAGCTGTGTTCTTTTTCTCATTGCTGTGCTCAAATACCCCTCAAAACACAGCTTAATGGAGGAAGATTTATTTAGGTTGATGGTTTGAAGAATTTTACGGTCATTGTGCTGGGGAGGGTTTGGGAGCAGGGGCATGGGGCTGTCTGCTCATAGCTAGAAAGATCAGGAAACAGAGACAGGGCAGGAAGTTGGACTGATCTGTAAAATTCCAGGGTCCATCAATAACAATCCACTTCCTTCAGAGAGGCTCCACCTTTAAAAGGTTCCACAATCTCCCTGCCCCAAATAGAACCACCAGCTGGGAACCACATATTCAAACACATGTCCATGTGAAGAATGTTTCGTACTCAAACCACGACACCATCCTGTGCCATTATTTTCTCGAAGGCTGATCAGATGCCACAAATCAACTTAATAATCTAGTAATACAGTTAGAGGCCCAGAGTTGGAAGGAAAACCTCCTGGAGAACCCTTCATCCTGGACTGTTCTGTAGTCACCAAAGCATAGTCAATAGGGCTGGAGAGATGTTTCAGAGTGCTTGCTGCCCAACATGAGGACTAGCGATGGGACCCACACCCATGTAACAAGCCTGGCAAACATTTGTAACTCCAGCTCTGAGGGATGCAGTGCTTTCTTCTGGCCTCTGCACATGCATGTGTGCAACATGCACACCTACAAACGCACATGCATGTGTGCAATATGCACACCTACACACGCACATGCACATATACTCACACAGATTTGCAGATGATGCTCGAAAATAATACATTCTTTTGGAATTGTGGCCATTAAGAAAGAAAGTTGCGTATGTTCTCTGCACAAGCAAAGAACTGATGGAAGAAATGAGCCAGGATAGAACTAGAGAGACAAAGGATGGGTATCCTTTCCCCTCTTCCATATAATGCAGGATGTGTCAGTGGTCAAAACACCTATGCATCGCAACCACAGCAATTGGGTGTGCCAATAAGCCACAAGCTACCAAACATCCCAGTCCCAATGCTGGAGGACAGAAGACTACGGAGCAGAAGCCACCTCCAATCCAGCCTCTGAGTCTACTCATGATCTTACAATCGCAATCCGGGGCTACTGTTGGCACACAGGAGGGGATGAAAGAACCTCAATCTGCCGTGCTCTTACAAGGAAATAGGTCCTCTCACATGCTGCATTGCCACTCCAGGATCCTCTTCTCTCCAGCTCGCACTCATCCCTGTGTCTGCTGCTCAGGGAATAAGAAGTCAAAAAGCCTGCACTCCTGCAGAGTCACACTGAACAGGCAGGCACAGCCTCCAGACAGGATCACACAAGATACGGTAATGCCAGCTCTCCTGGCTGTCTTCATGAAATCTGACTCTGCAATTCCCCTCTCCCCAAATGCATTTCTGTTTTTGAAAAGCAGACACTTGAGAACCAGTGACTTCCCCATCTCAAATACCAGGGTCCTCAGGTCTCCAGCAACCCAGAGGGCCAAGTTCATGCACAGAAAGACAAAACATACATTTATTCCATAGGTGCCCTGGGCCCGAGGAATCTGCTCCATGTGGTCACCTATCCTGGAGGTATGCCAGGGCTCTGTTGATCAGATAGCCTCTACTTCAGATACTTTACCACAACTACACCAGAGGAAGGGGTGAACCATCCTCAGTACCCATCTACGGACAGTTTATCTACACTAGAGCTTTGGGACACAGCTTCCCTTGGTTACAAACATGTAGAGCTCAGCCTATATTAAGCCTGCAAACCCCTTCCTCTAACGTCCATGTAGACACAGTTCAGAACCCTCTGTCTTCATATTTCACATAGCATAGAAGGACCTATGCACCGCTGGGTGAATGCTGAGAGACTCCTGCACCACTCAGAGCCCCAAAGCTATGAACACCTTTAAGAGTTGCTGAGGCGTTCAGGGGGTGCTATTCCTGCAGCTATCCTCCCTGCAAGTGCAGTAAACTAACAGAACAACCCCCCACTTTATCATCCACTAAGACCCTAGGAGAATAGCCTAATTTCCCCAGTGATAGCAAGGGAGGTGAGGGGCCCCTGACTGCTGTAAGGAGGTGACACCCACAGAGAGCAGCACTGGAGGGGGGATCCCTGCAGACATCTGCCATGCTCTGTCTCTCTTGCTCTGGGGATGGAGATTAAGTCACGCAAGGTCTTTTCTAGAAACACCTTTTCCTGTTGGATGCTTTCACCTGCCTCTTTAGGAAGCTGGCTGATGTGGGATATTTGCACACTGTGTGAAGATGGGCTGCTGTGATTGGTGTAATAGAAAGCTGAATGACCAATAGCTAGGCAGGAGAGCTAGAGCTAGGCAGGGCTTCCTGGCAGAGAGAGAGAGAAACTGGGAGGAGGAAACTAGACACAGGGTTATACCAACAGACTGGGAGCAAGTTGGATGTACTGTAATAAGAAGAGATAACCGAGCCACATGGCAGAATATAGATTTAAAAAATTATATGGGTTAATTAAGCTACAGGAGCTGGTTGGGAGAAAGCATAAGCTAAGGACAAGCTCTTGTAATTAATAATCAGTCCCCAGGTCATTATTTTCAGGCTGGCAATCCAAAGATACCCGACAAGAAAGCTTGCTACAGTTGGCTCTCTGAGGTTTCTAAGCCTTATCTTAGTCAAGAACCAAAGGGTCCATGTATCATGGATTTTATGAACTGATTCTCCTTGTGTCTATATGTGCCTTACAAGTGTGCATCCATGTACATATGGCCACATCTTCACTCTGTGCACTGTACTGCATACACACAGATGAGGTGCAAAGGACTGTGTGTGTTCTCCTTCCTAATATGCTAAGGAGAGCATCCTAACAGTCTGTAGGAAAAGTGTGTATGGTGGTGGTCCTGGTGGTGTGCATGTGTTCACACCTATACCTTCCCATCCTTCTAAGCAAGCACTCAACAGTTCCCGATGGATGATAGCCTCTGGCCTGATCACATCTTTCCCAGGCCATTATCACAATGAGCATAGCCAGCAGTGGCTCATTCAGCAGCTAAGAAACACCAAAGGTATGGACAGAACTTGCACATGCGCATGAGGTCCCTCGTGGCAAGGAAGAGATATGAAGCTGGGGTAACGGAAGATGTCAGACCCAGAGCCAGGCTGTAGAGGCATGAGATTCTCCTGGCCTCGGTCCATCATGGATCTTGCAAGATGTCAAGAGTTCTGAGATGATGCAAATGTAACTTAACTTTCAGCCTTGACTGTGACATTGTATATGTATACTGTCATCTGACTACTTGGCTCTGCTGTTCAAAGGTTGAAGCCCTAATATCTATTCTATCTATCTATCTATCTATCTATCTATCCTTTCCTCCCTTCCTCCCTTTTTTCCCCTCCCTCCTTCCATCAGTCCCTCCCTCTACCATGTTCTGCCCACTGTTGATTTCCACGCAGCCTGGAGTAGTTGGCTATGACAGCTCCTACTCAAGACAACTGTAGTGGCCAAGGCAGGAAGACAGAATGCAACTCACCAGGTTATTAGATCCGTTATATCTCTGCTTTCAGGCGCTCAGCCCCCTCTCCTTGTGCTCTTGCCCTCATCCCAGTGAGTGCTCAGGGCAGGACTATGGCTGCACATTCTTCACCCCTTGAGCTCCTGAAGAGACAATCTAAAGTTTTCTTCATGGCCCTTTCAGTCATCATCTCAGAAGGTACTGAGGTACCCCTGTGTGGCGGGGATTGTGGGGGAGCAGCCCTGGTCTGTACCCCTAAACAATGAGAGACCGGCGTGAGACCAGTCCCCAGCTCAGGAAGGAATGAGGTTGCTGAGACTCCAGGGAAAGTAGAGAAACCAAGTTTTCTTCATCCTCCTAGCAGTGAATGGTAGGAGAATCAGTCCAACTTCCCTGGAGGCTTCAAGCTGTGTCCAGGCTGAGCTATGCATGTAGGCATGGCCACAGGTCCCTGGGAGGCTGCTCTGAGTTGGAGCGATGCAGCTGACAGCCAGCCAGACACAGCCACCTGGCCTATATCACCAGCAGGGAGCAAGAGAATGCAGTTCCCTTGTCGCTCAAGCTGTCCAGTGTGTGGTTGACAGTGACAGCTACACTAGGGAGTGAGGGCAGAGACCACCCACAAGCATGCCCAGACTGCTTTCCTCATGCAACTGCCCTACTCTCAGCTGGGAGCGGCAATAAAATAGCAGCCCTGACCACGCCATCAATATCGCCTGTAACTCTGTAGGCAGAGCAAGCCCTGGTTCCACCCAAAGTCACTAGGCCCAGAGCCACTAGGCCCAGCAGTCTGTCATCAGGAGCTTCTAAGAGGTTCAGATCCTGCTCCAGCCTGAGCACCTCTGGGGAGGAGGAACTGCAAAAGACAAGGGGGTGATTGACAGAAAGCAGAGGGTGGCCAGACATAGACCACCATTGCTGACAGGTGACCTCCCCAGGTTGCCTTGATGGAACGTGGCAGAATGCCAGTCTGCAAAGTGGCACAACCATCCAGCAGTTATGAGGATAATCCTAGAGGCATTGTGCCCCTCCTCCTGACTCTCGGACTATTGACACAAGGAGTCCCGGAAGCTGAAACTTCCCCAGGAGTTTGTTGATGAGAGAAAAGGCTGGCGTCCAGGTGCCAGCCAGAGGGGGGTCCTTGTCTGTCTAGGAAGAGATCTCACACAGTTCAGACAATTTGCCAGACCACCTTGCAGGTGAGACTAGAGAAAAGACCATGATGTGTGGTCATTGTCGCCGAAGCATGGGGCCACACCTCAGCCTGGACTTCTGAGGTACATATCGCTCTACTGTTTGCTATTCAAGCCCCAACCTCATGTCAGGATGTCAATGACAGGCTTGGTCACTGGACTTCTTTGTTTCTTTTCCCAGGGGGACCTCTGTGAATGAATCTCTTTTCTATACCTTTCACTATTACTTGTCTATTAAATTTTTAAATTTATTTCCTGTGTGTATGAATGCAGGCGTGGGTATGTACATGCATGTGTAGATATGTGAACACATACATGCATAGAGGTCAGAGGTCAACTTTCAGGTATTATTCCTCAGGGACAGGGTCTTTTACTAGGAAGTGAGGCTCACCAACAATTAGGTTTGCCTGGCTAATCAGGGAGCTCGGGAATTCTGTCTCCACCTCCCCAACTCTGAGATCACACTCAACGCCTGACTTTTACATGGGCTCTGAGGAATGAACTTGGGTCCATGCTTGCATGGCAAGCACTTTACCAAAGGAACTATCTCCCCAGACATGTATTTTCTTTTTCCTTGGCCTGTTGATGATAAGAGGGCAAGCCTAGCTTCTTAGGGCTGCTGAGGCCCAGCCCCTGACCCTTGTAGCCCTCGCAACAGTGTTAATGCTTGACTGAGGGACCTTGGTGTCATAGGATTCCTAAGCCTGAAAACCTTGACCCTTGCCTCATTCACACCTCCTACAGCCAGCTGTTCAGCCTGAGGAGTTCCCATACTCTGTCACGGATTTCTTCAAATAATCACATCCTTGATCTCTCAGCAGGAAAGGCTGATGTGCAGCCAGATGCGTGTGTCACAGCCAAGGATAGTACTGGCCTCCCAGCCACCTCTGATAGCATAAATCCCAGAGCCCTCCTAGCGCCCCCAGCATAGAATGGCAGCCACTCTCTCAGCTAGCTTCCAGAGCCTGTCATTCCCCATGGCTCTAGGTCCCTACACGGAGCATCCCCTCTTTTCTTTCCTTGCTCACTCACCCTCCAAAGCCATGTTCCAAAGCCACTTCCCTAGACCTGTCTGCTCCTCTCCAGTCTTTAGCTTTTAACAGCATTTGGGACCAGACCCAGTGGATCCATCAGCATCCTCATCTCTTCCACTAAAATGTGACATATCCGGCTTGTGGCTGATTATAGCCCCAGTCCTTCCGAATGGTAGCACCTGCCCAGTCTGTTTCTCCGTCATCCATTTCAGGATAACACTCCAGGCACGCACACAGCCCAGGAGAGGTTGGTTCACACTCAGGCCTCTGGCTTGCTTTTCTGACCCCTCACTGTCTCCACTCTTCCTGCAAGGTGGTCTGATACATTGTCAAGATTTTTGAGAAAGTTCTTCCTTGCTATGCAAGCCTAAGGACCGGAGTTCTTTCCCCAGAAGTCATTTTCTGTTCTGGTTTTATTTTATTTTATTACTTTAATTTTTGTTGGAATGAAACACTCTGACCAAAAGCAGTTTGTTAGAGGAAAGGATTTACTTGGCTTACACTTCCAGGTCACAGTCCATCATGGGGGGATGTCAGGGCAGGAGTTCAAGCAGGAATCTGAAGCAGAAAGCATTGAGGAACACTGCTTTCTGGTTCTCTCACTGACCCATGCTGAAATAGCTTTCTTATATAGTTCAGAACCATATGCATAGGGATGGTTCTGCCCACAGTGGACTGTGCCCCTCTGCATCAATTAACAACCAAGATGACCCCCCACAGACATGGCGACAGGCTCGTCTGATCTAAGCAGTCTAAAGACTCTCCTCTCAGATAACTCTAGGCTCTGTCAAGCTGGCAATCAGAGCTATAACTAGGACACCCTCCACCACACCTTGTCCACAGCCTAACTCCCTCTCTGCTGCAGAGCCCCCAACCTGTGGGTGACAATTTTCTCCTCCCAAAATCATCTGCAATTTCTTCTTAGAGCGGCACCAAAACAGAAAGAAGGCCAAGCTTCTCATCCGGGCGACGGGGTTTGCAACTTGTGACTCCAAACCCAATCCTCCTGAAGCTGGGCATAGGATAGATGCCATTCCCTGCCCTCAGCTCTTGGAGGTGTGACATCACAGGACTGGACCCAGCACCACAGGGATATCAGCACAAAAAAAAAAAAAAAAACGAAGCTTCCTCTATAAAGTACACAGTCATGCCCCTGTAGCGGCACGCCAAGAAGGCTGAATTTCCATGTGCACTCCTCTGACACCTTCTTTGGTCCTCCCAGGCAATTGATTTTTTTTTAAATAAAGAAGGAATACCCAGATAACAAGTTGGCTGTTCAAGAGTATCCATGAATGAATGTTAAACTGGGAAGTGAGCTGGGGGCTAGGGCTCCACAGAGGGACCTCTGCCTTGAGGAATCTTGATGGCAAATGGAATAGACAACCCCAGGTGAGGATGGACTGAGAAAGGAGCCCAGCTCCCCACAGAAAAGGCTCCAGCAAGCTCAGGTCTTAGGAGGAAACGCCCTGCCTGTGCCCTCTCATGGGGAAGGTTAGCAAACAGAAAGCATGGCCGAATACAGAAGCCTTCTGGGTGAGTCAGCTCAGGTCACTGTAACAAGGTTAGGTGCCTGGAAATGCCAACAGATGTCAGCTGAAGGTCTGGAATCAAGATGTCAGCAGGGCTGGTTCCCTCAGAGAGGACTCCGTGTCCTCACGACTGTCCCCTGAGAACCTGTGTCTTAATCTCCTCTCCTTCAGTAGCGTCTTATTAGGTCAGAGTCAGCCCTCCAGACCCCTCTTTGACCTAATCCCCTCTCAAAAGTCCCTATAAGATTTCAGTGTAAAATAGTAAGTGGGTACACCTTGGTCCATAACACCACCCCATCAGTAAGGTCACCCTGTCTCCCTAGGTTGCAGGTTGCAGAGGGGGGGGCCATCCTGGAACTGAGCACATGCAGAAGATGGGTACTTTGACCCCAGGCCAGAACTGCCTTTCACTGCAAGCCAAACACTGGGAGCTCGGCCCTGCACACCATGTTCCTGGCTGCTGGACAGAGGTGGAGAAGGACAACAGGAGGGGAGTGAAAGACCAGACACTCTTCACAGACGGGGGACTTGGACAACAGGAGGGTGGGAGGGTCCTTCCCCTGAAGAGCCATACCTACTTTCAACCTGCTGGGCTGGCCCCTTCCTGGCTAGAATCAACTCCAAACACACTTGACCTACAAAACGGGCCAAGATGGAGACAAAGGGGTGATTTCCCCTCTGAGAACTCCTGACTATCCAGAACAAGCACATATACATTTTGTCAGCTTCAGGCCGAGACAGAGCCAGGAGCCTTCCCTCTTCCCTCTTATGCCCGTGGGTCTGAATGCACTCTCTAAAGAGAGAAGTCAACCTTAAAGGGAAGAGAGAATGGGGGAAGGAAAAAGAGGAAGGAGGAGAGGAACGGAGGGGTGGGGATGGAGAAAGGAGAGAGGGATGGAAAGGGGAAAGTATGGAGAGATTGACAGAGTTAACAGTTATGGAGATGTTGGGGTGCGGTAGGTAGAAGCAAAAGGCTCCTACCCAGTGAGCTGAAGACCAGTAATCCTCCAGGAACCTTCTAGACCAGCGGTTCTCAACCTGTGGTTCAAGACTCCTTTGGGATGGTGGGGAGGGTCACATATCAGATACCCTGCAAATCAGATATTTACATTACAATTCATAACAGTAGCAAAATTACAGTTATGAAAAGCAATGAAATACTTTTATGGTTGGGGATCACCACAACTTCAAGAACTGTGTTAAAGGGTCGCAGCATTAGGAAGAACCTCTGCTCTAAAGCATCAGTCCCTGGCTGAGACTGCAAATACACCTATCTCCAGGAACTGAACATCTGCCAGGTTCTCCGTCTCTCCAGCATGTAGGCGGCCATTGTTGGGCTATCTGGCCTCTACCATGAAAGTCGGTCTAGTAAATTTCCTTTTAATATGTGTCCACTCTGTTAATTCTGTTTCTCTGAAGAGCCCTGACTAATACACGCACAGGAGTTGGGGAAATCCATCATCAAAGGCCAGGGCCTCCTTCTGAAGCCTCTTGGTGCTAGGGCTTCCTGCCCTGGATTTCCTAGACACTTAGAGGATGACATCTTGGGTCTGCCATGGCCCTTTGGCGTCTCTACAAACAGCGGTCAGTTGATCTGAGAGACCAGGACTTGCAGGCAAGAAACCAGTTCCAGTAAGAATTGAGACCTCTGGTCGGGGAAGAACTTCCTGCTCGCCATGGGCACAAATGTCAGCTTGCCTCTCAAATCAATGTGGACTTCAACCACAGTGTAAATCCAAACAGACCTGAGGTGAGGGAGGTCATATTCAGGTCTTCACAGAAGCCTGGCATCCAGAGACCAGGAAACAGGGTCATGTGCACCCAGACTTGGACATCAGCACAAACAGGATGTGAAACAGGACATGCCCAAACATGGACGTCTGGCTTCCGGCTTGTTCCGTCATCTGTCATCTAATTATCAATTACGGCACTCAGCTCCTGGGAGGCACCAAGTGCTCAGCCTGAACCAGCTCACTGTCAGAGCGATCAGGTCTTGGTTTATCTTTTGCTCTAAAAGTGACGAAAACTATTCCTTGGGTGGATGCTGATCTTCCTCTGTTTGTGGTGGAGTCATGTATGTGTAGCGGTAGATTGTCAACTTCAAAGGTCAGCTGCTCAGGAAGCTGTCTCCCTTGTGTTTTCAAACAAGGCCTCTCATTGGCCTGAAACTCATCAATTTGATTAGTTTGACTGACTAGCCAGGCCCAGGGATCCAACTGTCTCTGCCTCCCTAGGGATGGGATTCAAAACACTAGCAACTTGCCAGGCTTTTTTTACAGGTGGGGTCTAGCGGCTCAGATTCTCATGGCTGTAGGGCTTGCACCTTAGCTACTGAGACATCTGCCCAGACCCTAGCGCTGTCTTTCTGAGCAGCCCACTTCCACACTATTTCAGTCATCTCTGCTGTGCCCAGAGATGAGGGTTCAAGGCAGTGCTTCCATCCAGAATGGTCCTGAGCGGTGTGGCTCTCGGAGAGCAGTTAGTGGGGAGCTATATGTCTCTGTATGTGGTGGCACCTCTCCCTCATGCATTCTGATAATGAATAACCATTCGCTAAGTAGGGTGGCTGCAAAGGACGCTCCTGTGGGAGATACCAGGTGTTTGTCACACAAGTGGGAGGGGGGGCCCAGGGGTAGGCAGGATCTGCTGCAACAGCTGAGTTCCAGAGAAACCGAGGTGACAACCAACTCTGGGGACTCCTGGGAAGCTAAAACAAACCAAAATGCTCTCGCCTGCCAAGGCAAACACTAGATTCTCTGGAACTGTACAGAGTTCTTGGGTCAGCATCCATCCAGATCTACAGAGTTCATTCTTAGGGGCCTGGGCATTCACCTCACTTGTTTTGGGAAGAATCTCTTCATGTTTCACCACAACCATGTCCTCATTCCTGAAGCTTTCACGAGATGAAGGATTATTGGGTCCCCAGAGAAGCCTACAGGCCCTGGCTCAATTCACCACCTCAAGGCCCTTGAGGAGTGCTGAGGACACAAACACTCCTATTTTAAAAATGAGGATACTGAGGTCCAGAGCCATTCAAGCACAGCTTGGTGCAGGAAGCAGGGTGGAGACCAAGAGACAGGAAGAGACAGGACCCAGGACTCACCAGTATTACTAGATCAGCTCCATGCTGTTCTAAGAAGCCAGGACGTATTCCAGGGGCACACCAGCTGGGCTTCCTGTCTAACCACACCACACCCAAGACACTGAGACCCACTGTGAGGGTGACAAGGAAGCCAGCTTGTGCCGGCATAGCATAGGCCATGCCTGGGACTGCAGAATGCCTGGTGTTTCCCTTGTATACTCTGAGACCCTTGGGTTCATCTCCCAGACTCACAGGAGCAGACGAGACATGCTTGCCTCTGACTCCTACACTCTGAGAGGTGGCCCCAGCAGTCCATGTGATCACAACCTCTGGACAGGCCAGCCAAGACCTGGGAGACAGCCCACTGCAAGGCACAAAACACCCATGAGAAGGTCATACCCGCCAGGGCTCGCCCGACACAAGCCTTCCCTGCCCCAACTCTCACCTATTGAGAGTGTGATGATCTAGTGTGGGAAAGAAGTGGGGTCTGGGGAGGTGCTGAAGCTGAGAACAGTGTCACCTCAGAACTGACTACCGGGACCATGTTGTGGCCTGGCAGGGTGGACACCAGACACCTGGCCCCAGCTGAGAACCCTGGATGCCTTCTGCTCCATGCAGTACACATCATGGAATGTGTGACAGACATTCCAGAAAAGTGCCCTTTCTAGTTAGCCACTGTGAACTTCCAACTTCAAAAACAAGATCCTAAAAATAGCCCTGAGGGAAGCTGGGAAGAAAACTGTGGGCTTTGCACAGGAAGGCCTGGGGCCTGGGCAGCAGGGTTCCCATGTGACCTTGATGTTAGACAGCAGCCTCTGTTGGGACATTGAAAGCCCAGCAGGCAGGATGTTTAGGGATTTGGGGTACCAGCAGCTGTATGTTTATTAGCTAGACCTTCCCAGTAGCTCATTGTATAAAGGCTTGTTAATCCCTCCATTTGGGACACAGGTATTTTCCTGTGATTCAGAACTGGCGTGCAACACACATCGTTGTGCAAACTCACTGGTGCAAATTCTGGCATGTGACAGCTTGTCAAAAGACTTCCAGATCGACTCTTCCTCAGAGCCTTAGACTAAAGTGCCTCACAGGGACCTACCCAAGACCCTTGAAGGCAGAATCTGCATGTCCACGGGGTCCAAAAGAACAAAAGCCTGCCTCAGACTTCTAGAGGCCCATCAGAGTTCCAGGAAAAGGAGAGGGTTCCTGAAATTCACCAGGAATTAACAGCTTTAGTACTTGGTGGTCACTGCAGGCCAGGGGACTTCATGAGGCTTCTGGGAGTCTAGAGGTGTAATTGCTAGCTAAACAGAGCCAGGAGACCAGCAGATCCGAGACACAGGGCACAAAGAGCCCAGGTTAGGAGCCAGCTCAGGGCTCCTGTGAGCATCTAGATAGAGCTGAAATGCCATGGTTGGCCCGGACCTTTGAGGTTATCATGACACCCTGAAACCACCCCTGTCTTCTGGTTTCAAAAATCCTAGAGAGATTCCTAGTCAGAGGACCCCCCCCCACCCTCAGCTCTTAACGGAGCTCTAAAACACACCAGCATTGTACCTTACAGCAGGTGAGAGATGCCCTGTGCTCTAGGACAGAGGTGGATAGACAGATGTGGATAATGGGGGAGAAACACAGAAGGCGAAGGACTGAGTTTCTACCCAAGTAACCAGGATACTGAGCAGGACCAGATAGGTGAGTCACCATGGGGAGACACCAAGCCAGTCTGAGTGAGAGCCTCCTTCTTCAGCAGTTTTCCTTTAGTTTCTCTAAACTTACCTTTTTCATGCTTGGGAATTGTTTACTTCACGGAAACACATATCTCTTTACTGTGCAGAACATCCTCCTGTAGAGTGGAGTTTATCATCTCTGTCATTGCATCAAGGCTGCACCCACATCACTGGTACCTTATCCATCAGTGTCCCGAGCACATCTCTACCAAGACTCTTCTCCCCGAGAGGGGCCACCTTTCTATCTCCCCCATGGAACATGGCTTTCTGACTTCTTAGCTCAGATAATGGTTTCACATTTATTTATACAAGTGCAGGTGGGCACAGGTGTATGGCAGCCTGTGTGATGTGTTACACTGTTAGCACCCCATAGAGATGTTGCATCACGCCATGTTTGTTGGACGGCATGGAGACGTGTTCAGTTGTGGTGTTACACCACATAGTGCTATATCAAGCTGTGTTGTTATGCATTGTGGTGTGTCATGTTATACTGCCTTGTGTTGTCCTCTTAACAAGAAGAGACCACAATCCAAACAAACACATGCACACACCGCCATGTCTTCCCCTTGGGTATTTTTAGTGATCAAGTAAAACTCAACTCTCCTGTCTCCAAGCAAACCAAGGAAGGGACCACTATGGGCTGAAGGTCATCAACTAGGGGCCTGTCTGTTTTAAACAGTCTCAACATATATCCAAGCTGGTCTTGAACTCATGTTTGTCTCCTTAATCCTCCCCAGACTGGGATTCCAGCAGCCAGAGGGTTCTTCTGTGGTACCTGCATGCCCTAGAAGCTATTACATTTATCTGACAAGTCTGAAGACACTTGGAAACCAACTAAGGAAAATGACATCAGAGTCTCAGCTTAGAGGGATGAATCATTCATTGTGTCATCAAGACTCAGACACAGATCTGGCATCTCTGCCCAGTGTGCCTGCCATCTCCGATGATCACATACAGCTTTTAACCATCACACACATGCCCTAAAAGACAAGCCCAATGTATAGCCCCTCTGCCTTGCACCCAGAACATCTCTGTAGCCCCTCACTGCCTGAAGTCTGGAAGAGTCCCTTCTAAATACTTCCTGGGACCCCAGGTCCACTTTCCAGGTGCCATGTACCCACTAAAGGCCAGGCCCTCTCTTTGAAAACTGTCTCTTCTCCCATAGTGGCAGCTTGCCGTGGGGGCTATTCCCAGAGTTAGACTCCTTGAGATAGCCTGGCCTTGGTCACCTGAGCAGATCCTGCTGTCCTGGGAATTTCCTGGAACAGAGCTGTGCAGGGACAGTCTGAGCCCAGCAGGGGATAGTCACACAGTTCAGCTAAAGACACAGCCCAGTATGCAGAGTGTGCTCAGGTAAATGAAGATCAAGGTCACTCCCAACCAAGCTCTGCTCCACCAGGAGGGCCCTATATCCTATGTGGAAGTTGTCAGTGTGCACAGAGCTGTTCATTCCCTAGTTCTCTTCTAAGGGTCTGGTTGCATTTGTCCCTTGAACATAGCCACTGAGCACATAGGATCATATGCCTAGAGAAGAATTTCTCCCACACCTTGCCTTTCAAGTCCATGCGCAGTAAGAGTACACAGCTCTAGTCGGTTTCTACTGCATGAGAAAATAGCTGGAGGAATACAGCACCTGCCTCCAGCACACTGCTCAGAAACTGGGCAGGAGTGTCCATGGGCATGGTTGCCTACCAAGCCACCATCATTGACACCCAAGAAGGTTCTAGCTCTGCAGGAAGAAAGGGACCCTGCCTGCACACACCTCAGGCTCTGGGGCCTAGTGTCACCTGGAGAGAAGCCCAGGGTTGGCTTAGAGGAATAAGGAGGAGATCAGAGCTAGAGAACCCAGGCTGACACGGTCTAGCATTCTCCTCAGACTGAGAGACCGTGACACAATGAACAAAGAGGAAGGGGGTCAAGGGTGGTTTTCTCACACTAACCAGCCTTCCACTTGGTCATCGTCAGCTCACCAGGAGCTATACTCTTAAGGAAGACTGACCTTCCTTCTTTCAGAAGCTGCTGCTCCACTTTCTATCTCTACTCATCTTGGACCTGCAATCTGCTACCTGCCCTTGTACTAATGCAAAGGAAAGAGATCAGCCAAAGAGCAGGGATGAGGCTGTCCCTTGACCCTAGGCGAATAGTCTTAGTTACTGTTAAACTTTTCCCAGCACTGGAGACGGCCCTGCCCTTCCCTCACCCTAACATCTATGTGCAGAGGGGGTTCACTGAATAGACATTTCAAAGGACAACACCACGGGCAGTTATCCTTGACAGTGCCCAAGGCCATGTGCCCTGAAAGCAGCCATTCCTCCTTCTTCACATGAAGGCCTGTGTGTTTGGGAAGACACATCAGAATTTAAGAAGCTCTCATCTTCTTCCAGGACTGCCCCTCCCCCCTCAGTCTCGATTTCGGGAGACAAAGGAGTTCCCGAGGCCATGTGACCGCTCAAGTATATAGAGGCAAATTCTTCACACCCTCCCTTGGGCTGCTTGGGCACACCCTTGCCCACCCAGCCAACTCACTCCAATCTGTGACTCACAGGACCTTGCCTGGAATCATTAGAAAGTCTTGAGAGGTGTCCTTCTCTCTTCGCTGTCACTCAGTTTCCAGCCACAGAGGTTTGAATAAGAATGCCCCCCCACAGACTCACACATTTGAATGCTTAGTCAATTGGGCGTGGCACTGTTTGAAAGAATTAGGGAGTACGACCTTGTCGGAGAAAGTGTGTCACTGAGGACAGCCCTTGAGGTTTCAACAATCTCCTGCCAATCCCAGGACACCTCTGTGTCTTAGGGTCAGGATGTTGCTCTCAACTACCTCTCTAGCCCCAAGCCTGCCTGCGTGCAGCCAAGCTGATAATGGACTAAACCTCTGAAACTGTAAGCATGCCTTCAATGAAATGCTTTCTTTTATAAGAGTTGTCTTGGCCATGGTGTCTCTCCGCAGCCATAGCACGAGGACTACAACATCATCCTCACTCCTTCCTAAGGATCTGTCAGCCTCTTGATACCCTCACAGGCCCTGAGACAGCTGTCCCTCAGCCTCACAAGTCACCCCCAGGCACAACACAGCACAGACAGTGGGAACTGCTATTTCACAATGACAACCGTAAGCCAAGGGTTCAATCCTTTCCTGCAGGGAATCCTCCCTCCCAAGAGCACAGGTGACACCACAGGAGGACAGTGACACTCCAGCAAGTGAGTCTTGCGACCACATTGCTGCCCGCAGTCAAGTTCTACTGCCCAGCTGTCTTGCTCAGCTCCAAGTGGCATCCCTGGAACTTAAAGAGGGCCACATGGTGGCATCACTCTCAGGCTAACAGGACTGGGAAAGGAGCGGTGGTCAGAGGTCATGCAGCACCAGACCAGGGATGGAGAACGAGAACACACTAAGGATAGGGGCTCTTGGCGGCAGCTCCAGGCTAACTCCACAGCAATTCAGGCTCCACTAGCCAGAGTCAAGACACCAGAGCACTTCCCCAGGATGCCTGCAAGGCTTCATCAACTAGAGGATCTTGCTTATAAGGAGCTATTGTGTGTATGTGTAAGCTCCCGGTACAGAAGGCCCAACTGCAAGGCTGCTACCGGATATTCCTGAACCCCCACTCCCATCCCTCACCTCATTAAGGCTTACAGCAGTCCTGTACATCCAGGGGGTCAGATCCCAGGAAGGGTGGGAATCTAGCCCTAACATCCGCGTATCCAGGCTGACTATGTCCTGCAGGCAAATGACACCAGGAAGCCTTCCCTATCTTCCCAGAAACTGCACAGGCCCTTGCCATAGTGACAATATTCCAGGAAAGACAGAAGCCAAGCGCACAGAAACCCTGCCAAGGGTCAGATGCTGCCACAGGCTCTCCACCCCATTTGTGTGTGGGGGGGGGCTGTCTAACCTGAAGCCAAGCCCCCTGGAGTTGCAGAGCCTGGCTTCCTTCCACCCCGGAGAATTATTAACTTTGGGGTTTTAAGAGGCAGCTGCTAACATTCAATCCTAAGAGGCATCAAAGGCAGGAAGGCCCGGAGCGCAGGCTACTACTGTTGGACCAGGTCACATGAGGGAAAGCAGTCGCAGCTCCAAGGATGGGGCTGCTGTGGCCAGATCCATGTGAGTGACTCATAAAGCAGAAGGAAGTCTCTGGGAGCAGCCAGGTGGCCGCAGCGTTGGTGAACCCAGAGCAGACACGGAAGGGGGTGTCCAGGAAGTGGGTCATTCTGATGTTTATGCTGTCAAGTTCTGGTGTGCAGGGGCCAAGTCCACCCCCATGAGGCTTCTTGTAAACCTGGGAGCTCACAAGTGTAAACAGTCCAGACCCAGGTGTCCTGCTGCCTCACAAGGTCACAGGCATCCCCCAAACACCATGGGAGGACTTCCCCCCATGTGACCCCCACCTTTTTCTTAGTAGCGTCATCCTCAAAGTGGGGTCCTTGACCAGTAGTGCCACCCATCACCATGAGTTGTAAGGGATGCATGTTCTCAGGGCTGGAGACACAGCTCATTAGGTAATACTCTTGCTTCAGGTGACAGGTACTACTACCAACTTTGCTTTCTTAAAGTGCACAGGTGAGACAGGGTTCTGGGCATATCTGTGAGGGAATCTGTAGACTGGGTTAACTTAGGTGGGCAGAGTCGATGAGACCATTCCCTGGGATGGGATCCCAGGCTGAGTGAAAAGGAGAACAGAAGCTGGGCTCCACCATGCTAACCCTGCACGTTTTTGTTGTCCTTTTGTTTTGTTTCTCATGGGCAGGGTTTCTCTGTGTGGACATGGCTGTCCTGGAACTTACTCCATAGACCAGACTCACAAAGCTCCGCCTGCCTCAGCCTCCCAAGTGCTGGGATGAAAGGTGTGCACCACCACACCCGACCTGTACTTTCTGATTTTAGATGCAATGTGTCTGGCTGCTTCCCACACACGCACCTGCCGCACATTCCCACCGTGACAGATAGTTCATTCAAACCATAGCCGAAAGGGGCCTTTCCTTCCTTAAACAGATTTTGTTGAGTATTTTACCACGCCAGCAAGGAAAGCAACACATCATCTAGATGCGAGGACCTGAATTCAGATCCCCAGCAATCACTCAAAAAGCTGGCACAAGGCACGCGTACCTGTAATTCCTGCACTTGGAGAGGCAGAGACTGGTTCTCTGGAGCTCCCTGACCAGTTACCTGAGTCTAAATAATCCACACATACAGGAACCCACACATGTACCTCACACACATGTGCACACACTCACATGAACACATTTGTGTCTGTATACACACACCAGAAAGATCTAGAGAGAAGAAACTCAGGGTCTCAGGGTCTCACTCTGTAGCCCTGCTCATTCTGGAACTCATCATGTAGAACAGGCTGTCCTCACACCCAAGATCAGGCCATCTGCCTCCCAAGTGCTGGGGTTAAAGGTATGTACCATCACACTGGCTCAGATCTTCTTTTGACCCACACAATGGGAGTCCCTGGGAGACAGAGGGCTCCCAACACGCATCACAGAGACTATGGTTTGCACAAGCTGAATGTGCTTAGCCAAACAGTGCCCCACAGAGATCGCCTGCTCACCTCCAAGTGTGATCACAGGGCTGACCGGGAACTGAGGCTCACTGCCTCGGACTGACTCAGCCTTGATCTGATCACTTCAGAGCTCTGCTTAGTCACCACCTCCTCTAGCGACTACCTCAGGGTCCCTACCTAAAACTGCCTGGCTGGGAATTGGGTCCTCAAGGGCTACTTCACAGAACCTGCAGGAAGCTGAAGAAAGAATCAACTACAGTTAAGTTCCTTTCCTCAGAAACCAGGTGAGTAGCAAGCGTTCCTTTCCAGCTGTCCCACCAGAGCCAGCACTGCTGAACCACGCCCTAACCCCACACTGTAAGGGACCTGCCACCTCCTGCTCTCCTGGAAATTATGGGGCTGCAAGGCAGGGGCTGTATCATTTTATAGCCTTGCATAGAGCTGTTCTCTATTGATGTCCAAAAGACAATGACTCAAGGTAGCCATGGAGACTAGATGAGGAAGGCAGAAGCAATTCTAGGCCAGTCATTCCTGAGCCTTTTGTCTGCAGAGAACCCCATGGAGAGCTTGTTCAGACCCCTTCTGACCTGGTGGGTGTGAATGAGCCAGAGTCTCTTCTCAAGAGGCTGTGCTCTGGGGATGGTCTGCGCCAAGTCCTCAGGGGATACATCCTGAAAAACGGGGTAAGAAAGGTGAAAAACCCTTCGTAGCTAGATGTGGTGGTACACATCTATAAACCCCATCCCACTATGCCCCCTACAGGGGATCATTTCCAATGCCCAAATCTCCCTCAAACCGACATAGCAGAAATATGAGATTCATCTCCTGGGCCTCAACAAACAGGCAGCTCCCTGTTTGAGTCTCATTCACTGACTAAATGGTTTTGGAAAAAGGTTTATTTGGTTTATACTTCCAAATCACAGAACATCACCGAGGGAAGTCTAGGCAGTGACTCAAGACAGGAACCTGGAGGCAGGAGCCATGGAGAGACACTGCTTGCTGGATTCAAAAGTACACACTTAACCAGGTTCCTTCTATGACCCAAGCCTACCTGCCTAGGAAGCGGTGCCACCCACAGTGGACTGGGCCCTCCTACATCGGTTAATAAGCAATACAGTGCTGCACAGATGTGCTCACAGGTCAGTGTGACCTAGGGATTCTTCAGCTGAGGCTTTCCTCTCGGGTGACTTAGGCTGTGTCAAGTTGACAATTAGAGCGATCCAGGACACTCCCTAAGTCATAATCAAGTGCAGCCAATGCCAAAGATCACGGCTCCTTCCCAGAAGTGGCCCCCTTACAATGTGTGTGGTAGATCAGAGGCCAGGCCAGCCCAGAGACACACGCTGCTCAGTTGCATCCTGTCCCCTCAACACACAGTGACCAAAGGGGAACAGTTGTATGGATCCTCAGCAGCACTCACAGGACCCTCGTGTGTGTGTGTGTGTGTGTGTGTGTGTGTGTGTGTGTCGATAGGAAACAAGTGCACGATTCCTTTTACAAGCAACACATCCGTGTCCTCCACATCAACACTGCTCTCACAGTAACGTGACTTAAATGTATGTGCAACATGGCCACATCAGATAAAGAGTTTGCTGGTTTTATAATTTCTAACCACCTGCAAAACCAAAATCATTTTCTGATGAAGTGCTTTACCTCTGCAAACCCAATAAAATTCAAATTCACCTATTCATTCGGGGGAGGGGCAGGCAGTGGTGTTTTGCAGGCAACTCATTTGCTAATTCTCAAACCAGGTGGGCTTTGGAGACGGTGTTTTAACTGCAGGAAAGCAAATGCTGACAGTTGTGGTCCCCTAAGACATGCCAGTAACTCCTTCAATTCATTTGCTGCTTGAGGATGGCCCACCCTTCCAGCCCCCTGTGGAGTCACAGCAGCCGCTGTCTGGTCCTCCACGTCTGATCTCTGGACAGGGCTGCCTCTCTCTCTTTCCTGTTGTCCGCTCCAGGCATGTCCAACCTGCACCTAATTCATCTTCCGCAGGCACTGCCCCTCCATCACTATACCTCCTTTGGATTCTCATTGCATTTTAGACAAAATCAGCTTTAAAATGCATGCTACCCAGGCCTGGGCTGGACCACTACCTGCTCTTCTCCAGTTCCAAGGCCTGCCATGTATCCTTTCTGCCTCTTATAGTGCCCTCCCAGGCCTCTGCGGCAGAATACTGCCAGCTCCTCCCCAGCTCCAGGTTCACTCTGAGCCTTCCTTTCTGCTCCTCACGCCCCGCCCCTCACTGATTAGACCCCTGCTTATGTCCCTGCTCCAGCTGTCCTTCCTCATGACTCGCCTGCCCCCAGAATTCCCATCAGTTCCATTTGACTTCCTTCAAGAGGTTTCAGCCACTGCTTGGCACCCCATGATCTATGCAGCTCTTAGCTCTATTGTCTGCTTTCTGTCTTTATTTGTGTGACATTGCAGTGTTAGTCTGGGTCACAGAAGCTGCTGTAACAGATAAGGCCCCAAGTCCTTCTAGCTAGCCTGGTCTGTTTTTAGTTTACTTTGAACTTACAAAAATAGACATGACTGCTCCTGATTGGCAGATGGATTGCTTCCACCCAGGGGCCCAGTGGGCCTGATCTCCCCAGAGCTACTGTACCTTTGCATCAGGCTCCTAGAGGCTGCAGAGGGTAAGGCTGATGCCACAGCAGCCCTCGGTTTCTGAGCCGAGTGAGCCTGTATCACACTACTGTCTGTTGCTCCCTTTGCCCAGGCTGGCCATTTTGCCTTCACTGAATAGAGCTATATCACCTCCATGCTGAAGTGATGAGGTCCAGGTCATCTCTAGGTAGGCTGATGGTAATCTTAGACAACGATTATCACAGCAGAAGCCCAAGATGGCAGCAGAGGCAGGTATAACATTCAAACACAGGAGGGAGAGGTAAGCTGATCAAAAGTGAGCTATGGAGAGAGGTTGCAGGCCTGGGGAAGGTGGGGCAGATGGCCAGAAATGCGGCACTCCACTCATGTGTGTGTATCTCTGTGTATGTGTGCCTGTGTGTTTGACTTTTTCTGGGTAGTCCTGAGTTGGAACTAAAGACAAAAAAGTGTTCCAATAACTAACCAAGTTTTGACTGCTCCACAGAGAAAGGGGATGTAGCATTGCAGGCCCCAGGAACTACGGGCCAAGTTCTACTTCTGCATGTCACTTGCTTGTCTGTTGTGGAATATTTGCTTACACTGTGTGAAGATACATCACTGTGATTGGTTTAATAAGGAGCTGAATAGCCAATAGCTAGGCAGAAGAATAGGAGGGACATCCGGGCAAAGAGAAGAACTCTGGATGAAACTAGGTGTGCAAGAGAAGCCAGCAAGACACCGAAGTGGTCGGACGTACAGTACAGAGGAGAGGTAATAGAGCCACACGGCAAAACATAGATGAATTAAAAACAGGTAAATTCAAGTTATAAGAGTTAGTTGGGAAAAAGCCTAAGTTAAGGGCAAGTTTACATAATTAATAATAAGTCTCTGTGTCTTAATTTGTGAGCTGGCGACCCAGAGAAAGTACAACTACAATCTGCCCACTGTGTTTCATGTGTTCGGTCTGTATATCTTCCTTTTAAGGTCTTTGGTAGCCCAGGTTGGCCTCATGCTCACTATGCCCTCCACAGCTCTGGGGTTCCAGACACATGCAGCCATGCCATGCTTTTTAAGTGGGCTCTAGAGGTTTGAGTTCAGATTCTCGCACTTGAGCATCAAGCTCTCCTCCCTCATGAGCCATCGCCCCGTCCAGATGTATTATCTTAAAGTTCCAAAAGCCAGAAGTCCTAGTTCCTATCCTAGATCCAAGACACCGAGGCCTGCACCCCTCTGGAGGCTGCAGTGGAGGCCGCTTCCCACCTTCGCCTCTTTTGGAGAGCTCGCAGTTTTGTCCAGTGACTCGCCTTTTCCTCCATCCTCAAGGGGCACCAACCTGTCCTCTGCTCCCACTGACGTGTTTGCTGGCTTACTTGCTTTTTTAATTTTTTATTTTTATTTATTTATTTATTTATTTATTTATTTATTTATTTATTTATCTCCTGACCTTAACACTGGTGCTCCTGTCTCTTTCTTACAAGGGCCCAGATGATGTATTAAATTCACCCAGATGATTTGGAACAGGATCCTTTGGGAGGAAAGGGCAGTGTCTGTGGGAGTGTGCGCATGCTCCTGTGGGGGAATCACTCTTCTGTGTGGGAGTGTGTGCGCATGCTCCTGTCAGGGCGTCACACTTCTACATGCATGTGGAGACCACAGTCAGCCTCGGATGCTCTTACAAGGGAGCTGACTGCCTTGTTTTTGAGACAGACTCTCTTACCGAACCTGAAGTTCAAGATTCAGCTAGGCTGGCTGGCCAGTAAGCCCCAGAGATCCAAAATCTCGGCCTCCCCAAGGCTGGGATGATTAGCCTGTGCGAGCACACTCGGCTTTTTACAAGGATGGTGAGGACTGAAGTCAAGACCTTGTGTTTGGTGTTTGCACAGCAGACACTTTATTGACCGAGCCTTCTCTTCAACTGCTAGTTCAGGACCCTTATGTTAACTCCACCTGCCATGGAAGTTTTGTATGTCAAGCAGCATAGTCACAGGCTCTAGGGATGAGGGCATGAACGTGCCTGGGGTCTTGTGGCCTTATTCAGCTGACACTGAGCTAAATACCAAACTAAATGGAAATGGTTTAAATCAGTGTTCACCTTATTGGAAGTCACTTTTCCTTGGAGACACTCAAGATTCCTGGTGGAGTTAGAAGTAAGGATTTTACCCCCTGGCAACCGAAAGCTCTACACACAGAGTGAAGATCCAGAAAAGCCTGGGAGAGGCTCTAAAGTCCACTGCCCTACACTGGATCCCAGCTGTGCTGGCTGCGCACCATGGAAACAGTGTGTCTTTTACACACTACTAAGGCTACACCTGCTGCATGGATTAAGCAATGACCAGATTTCCCTGGACTTGGGAACTTTGAAAGTCTTCCTTAAAATAGATGTTTCCAGAGCAGTTAAATGGAAAAGAAATGCCTGCCTGTTAATACTTCAAAATGGACATTAGACAGAAGCCATAATGATGACATTATTGGGTGATATTATTTACCATCCCTCTGTTTGACCTTGTCCGGCTCCGAATGGATGGCTTCCATCTTAGGAGTTAAACACCTCTGAGTTTCTACCTCTCAGAACCCCAGAGGAAGCCCCTGTTGCTTTACAGGACCTGTTAAGGTCATGGTGACCACAGGCACTGTTCTCAACCACAATGACCTGTGGCCGTCAGACATGCCAGGAACTCCACCCACAAGATCCCTCCTACATGTTCATCCACGCCATACACTTCTGCCAAATGCTCAGCCACCCTTTCTTCACTCCCCCATCTGCAGCTTCCACCTGCTCCCTGTTCTCGATTCCCTGTCACCCCAGCCAACCTACACTGCCGTCCTTAGACCCAACTGGCTTCCCCACACTCGGCTCCTCCTTGCCTCCAACCCTACCACTGAGTGAGTTTCCAGGGCCCCACCACTTCCTTGAGCAGCCACCATCTTCCCAGCTCCCCTCCCCATCCATGAGTGTCCTCCCTATCCTCAGCCCCCTCCCATCCCATGAGTGCCCTCCATCTTCCCAGGTTCCCTCCCCATCCATGAGTGCCCTCCATACCCCCAGGTCCCCTCCCCATCCATGAGTGCCCTCCATCTCCCCAGCTCCTCTCCCCACCTTTACCCCATAAGCATCTTCTGTCTCCCTAGCCTCCCCTTCTCCAGCCCACCCCACCAACACCCTCCCCTTTCCATCTTTTCTCCTGCTGTCTGTGCTAAACCTCATTCTTCTATGGCCTGGACATACAGTTTCTTCCACACTTAAAGGCCCTGGCTGAGCTGTTCCCTTCACCCCAATACTTTCCTTTTGCTTTTGACAATTGTGGCTGCTCAAGCTGCATCACCACGGTGTTTCCTAGCAAGCTTCTTTACCTCTCCTGGACCACAGCAAGCATGTATTCTGCAGCCTGTTTCACTGCATTGTGCACATCCTGCAGGCTGGTCTTTGCACTCTTAACCCTATTTGTGCATCTGCTGTTCTCAAGGATTGACGTCTGTTTCCCTCACCACACGATGGTGAAGAGGTTTGTCTCGTCTCCCCGAATCCCTCTCGGGGCTTTGGGAACCCACCGGGGACACTGAGGCAGTCTGCCTCTCCTTGCATGCTATCTCTGGAGGGGCTCTGGAGAAAAGAAATTCTGACCTGATTATGCACGGATGGATGTCTGATGCTAAATGCTACTTGCCTCTTCTGTGGGTTCTAGGTTGGCCCTATGTGACAAGGTCAGGGCTGATGGGCCTTGCTGGACACAGACTCAGGAGCCATACTCCAGTGTGTATAAGGCGGCATCTCTTAAAACTGTTACTTATGCTGCTGTATGGTGGTGACCAATGACCATCCTATGCAGAGGCCAGGGTTCCAGTATACACATTCGGGAAAACAGGTCATCCCAACACATTATACACATGACTTCATTCCCTTTCCCCAGGTAAAGGCAAGCTACAAGGATTCTAAACCATGGTGACCTTGGGAAGGGGACACAGGAGGGAACCAGACACCTTTCCAGGAGAACAACTGCCACCTCTTCTTCCTTAATAACTCCTTAGGATGCCCTGAGGCCAAGTGGAAGACTAGGGTCCATCTTCTCATCTCTTTGGCCAGCTTCACTGTGGTGGTCTGTTCGTGCTCACATTGGTGCCGGTTTCTCAGGGAAAAACAGATGGATGCTTTCTTCTTAACTGCAAACCCTCAAAGAAAACTCAACTCCTGAGAGAGAGCCTCGAGCCATGGTGTCATCAGGATTAGGAGGCGACTCCTGGTGAGGCCCCTCTTCAAATTACTCATTTCTTTTCTCAGAACTCCGTACCTGCGTTTATGTGCCGGACTCGTCTCCCAGACCCCCACCCTACTACAGTCGTCCCCAGACTATGGTATGGCATGGTATGGCATGGTGTGGTATCCGGTATGGTATGTGTGGTATAGCATGGCGTGGTGTAGTATTACCATATGGTATGCCATGGGAACAGAGCAGCATCCCTAGGTCAGAACATGTTGCTGCAGCATCCTGAAGGCAACAGGAATCCCCTCCATGAAGGAGGTTGCCATGGTCCCCAGACATGTATGTGGTGTTTTGCTGCTGTGCCTCTCAAACAAACTGGTGCTGTAGAGTCATTGTCAAAAGAATTCCTCCATGCCCCTCACTAGCAGAGGCTTCTGGGGACCTCACACCACCACAGGACAACAGTGGCAGTTCCTTAGACTTTTCACAGATGACACTGTCCCCGTAAAACGCTGTTGACTATTTTCCTCACACATTCAAAAGAGTGATCAGGACTGGAGAGAGGCCTGTGAGGAAATGAGGGTGAGCCCATGGGGACGGGGTGTCTGAGCTCATAGCGGTAATGAACATTGACACAGATTTTAAAAAGCAAGCATTTGAAGCCCAGAATTGCCGTTATCTCCTTGTGAATAATGGGAGACGGTAATAATGCTGCTATATTGCTACATTTTTAAGCAATCACGGTAGAATGTGCCACTCCCTTGAAGAGGGTTTCCAGAAGAGCCTGGTGTTAAACAGCAGTGTCTTAAACAGACACCCCCACCCCAACCCCCTGCAACTCAACTCCAGGAACTAAGAGAAGGAAAAACATTTCCACAGAACAGCTCCTCCTGGCAGAGCAGGAACCTTGGATCCTGGACAGTCAGAGATGAAGAAATGGCCTTTAATTCTCTTAAATTCTGTTTAAATATTTGGTGATAAGAAGTACCGCTCCATGACCTTAACCAGTCTGGAGAGGAGGGGCTGCCTATCCAAAGCTGCTGGGAATTCATGGGGGCAGTGCACTGAGAACATTAATAACGGACTGTCAATGCTCTCTTCACCAGCGTTCACTCTGCAGTCCAGCGCCTACGCTGGCAGACAAGCATATAGTCTAGTACCAATCACCCACAACAGGATGTCCACACTGGTGCCAACAGGACAGACAGCTGTCCAGTGGCCCTCAAGGGCTAACGGACTTCCTGGCTTCCAACTGCACCCTGGTATCTCTGCAAAATGACTTCTCCAGCATTCCCTGCATGGTGTGTGTCCCTGGATCTGCTGCTGGGAGACCCTGGGGCAGCCTCCACCATGTGGTACTCTCTCAGTGTTCATCAGACCTTGGCACTGCTCCTGAATCCTAGCCTCCATATCCCGAAGCTCTAGTCTTCATAAATTGCTTGGTTCCAGGCATTATGTTACAATCCCAGAAAACAGACAGAAGCAGAGAGGGGAAATATGAGTGCTGAGGTGGGCAGCCCATTGGCCTAGCCATAGCTATCCTAAACCCCAAGGAGACAGAACACTCCTCTGGCCGCTGAAAAAGTCACGGGAGATTGATAGGTGAAACTCCCAGTCAGTCATTCACCTTGCCTTTCTGAGACAAGTTTTCTCACTGGCCAGGGCTCCCCGATTTAGCTCCACAGTGATCTATCCATCCCTGCCTTCCAGGCACTGGGATTATAAAGAAGTGCCACCATGCCCAGCTCTCTTCCTTGCATGCCAAGCACTGCACTGACTGAGCCATCTGCCTAAACCAAACGAGCACATTTTTACTGAGAACTTACCAAGTGCAGCCCAGAAATGGAGATGTAAACTGTGGGGGCTCCTGGTCCAATGCAGTGGGTGTCCTGGTGCCTGTCTGCAGGGGGATGTGTCTTCTTCAGGGACATTTATGAGCACGGCTCTGAAGCCTGGTGCGTTGTCTGATACCTGCATCCACTTCCTCCCTCCCTGGTACCCTGTGATCCTCAGGGAATCATGGTTTATCCATGCAATCCTCTGAGCAGAAAGAACTATGGGATATCAGAGCAAACCTGCCACATCACAAGTGGGACTGACAGGTTTGCCGCCGGCTTTGATTTCAGGGTCTAGTCACTGTTGCAAGGTACAGTTGCCCTTTCCAGAAGTTCAGGTTTGGTGAATAGTCACTGATGGTTACTAGGTCAGAAGACAACTGACCAAGTGCCCATGACAAGTTTGCTATCAGCCCCAGCCGAATCCACAGAAACAGACATAGGTGACCACAGCTGACATGTGGTCCAGGTAGAATCTGCATCCTCTGAAGGTTGCCTTGACTACTAGGTGGCACCTACTTAGGAGAAACCCTGTACATTATTATTAGAAAGGAAGAGGTGATGTGGAACTCCAGAGTGCCCCCTCCCAATCGGGCCATGCCCTAAGTGGAGATAGAAGGGCTGATGCACCATTTAGAGCTGAGAACTCCTCTGTCTCCTATTGGCTGCACACTGAGTAACCATCATCTGCTGCAAAAAGAAGCTTCTAGGATGGAGGGCTGAGAAATGCACCAGTCTGTGGTATCCAGAGAAATACTTAGGGGACCGTTAGACACTATGCCTGCTCAGAAGAATAATAGCTATAGATTTTCCTCAAGGGCTTATGATCCAGACAGTTATGGGTTCTGGACCCAGTTAACCATATCAGGCATGAGGTTTTTCTTTTTTCTTTTTTACTTGTAGAGTTGTCCCTAACTTCAATCATAAGAATGATTGGTTACTCCAGCAATATTCATGCCAGTATTGCACCGGCAGGCTTGTCTAACCAGGTCAGTCAACACTGGGGTTCCCAGGGTTCACAGTGGGTAAAGTTGATAATGACTTTTTTCAACCTCTAGCATATATGCCACCTTCAGGCACTGTGAACGGTGGCTTGGACCACTGAGGGGCGAGGCTGAATGAGGTCCCACAGCTAAAATAGAACCATATGTATCTTAGCATTGGACCTTGAGGAGTAGTCAGGACAACAGAGGGGACCCCTGCTCAGCTGCAGCAAGAATTTCAGAAGGCCTAGGTGGTAACGGTGGGGCTCCTAGGAAGGCCTGATCCTGTGGTAGGGGGAAGGGAAGGAGAGGAGGGGACAAGATGTCTCTAGTATCTATATAATAGTGGCTAATAAGGTGTATAACCTCTGGCAGAGGGATAAAAGAGACGCCTCTGCCTTCTGAGATTTGGAGGGACTTAAAATTGGAAGATGTGGCATTGCAAACAGTGTCTCTGAAGAAGGGCCTGAGCCTGCCTGCCTGACCTCATCAGCCATGAAAAGTCAGAAGAAACCACCCACGTGGGAAAGAAAGGCATGGCTTCTGTGTTCAAAGACTTGGGAAGAAATGTGGGGTGGGATCATTGCCCTGCTGTCCACCTGTGCCTGCTGACACAACACGTCTGCTTATCCTAGACATCCTGGCCCTGACTGGTACCAATGTCCTCAAAAACAGCTTCCTTTCCAGAAAACAGACCTACTAGATAAGAGAGGGCAAGATCACTGGCAGACAGGGACCTGGGACAGAATGGAAAGGCAGAAGAGAAAGCAGGTGCCCGAGGCAGCGGTGAGTGACCAGGATTCAAGACAGCACACGCGCGCGCACACACACACACACACACACACACACACACACACACACACACGCGCGCGCGCGCGCGCGCGCGCGCGCATATGCGGCACAAGGCGCAGGACCTCCTCCTAAGGAGGCAGGAGAGGTTCTCCCCTGCTTATGTGTTCAAATGTCACAGGGGAAGTAAATGAGCCTGAGGAGGAAGCAGCTGAGCAAAAAGATGCGGCTCCCCCTCCCCACTATCATGAACATCAAGCAACCCAGAACAGACGGATGGACTTGGTAAGAAGTGGGGATGGGCAGACAAAAAAAAATGGATGTGATTATACCTTAATAACCTCTGCCAGGGTTAGAAAAGAAAGAGGAAGGACCAAGTTGCCACAGACGAATCAGAGACTAAAGAGGGGCAAAGTCCATTCTCTTCTGTGCCAGGCCACCAGGGGTAAAGGAAAATGTTCTGCACAGAGTCACTAAGACGCAGCAGCCAGCAGGGAAGCTCAGGGCCTCCCCACAGCCATCTGTCCTTAGAAGGCCCTGAGAGAATACAGCATCCTATCCAGGGATGTGTCAAGCAATATTGTCATCCGCCTGGGGGTTCTGAACGGCAGGAAGGTTTCCCATGAGAAATCAAAGCCTGGAGCTGCGCCGCATGCGTGCAAGAGTTCCAGTTTCGCAGCGTTAATGTGGTTCAGGGAGTCTGGAGCCAAGAAATCAATGTAAAAACTTGCCTTGGATGGGTGAAACCCAGGGCCCCCCAGCTAAAGGCAAACAAAGTCACTCTGTGGGAACGTTTTCGCAACCCACGACACATGTGGGCTGGCCTCCAGGATGGCTCCAGCTGGGGTTCCCACATGCCACTTCCATTTCCTGTTGCAGCACTGCTGAGCACGCAGATATCCGTCCACCGCTCCAGTTCCCAGTAGAGGGAAAGGGCTGTGGAAGAGAGGCCAGCGAGAGGCAGCACAGCAAAAGCATGAGCCAGGCCCTGCACTGACTGACATCTGGAAGCATGGAAGTGACCAAAACTTTAGGGTAAGAGCAGTTGAGGTTCAAGCACAAGGACCTGAGTTCAAATTTCAGCCCCCATGAAAAAGTCAGCTTGCCCATAACCACCTGTAACTCTAGTGCTGGGGCCAAGGCAAGAGCTAGCTTGCAGTAAGTAGAACATTGCACCTTTGATGACTAGATGGGCGGATGGATGACTGACAGAGAATCGATAGATACACAGAAATATGCTAAAGTATACTATGCCCTCAGACCCAAAAGAAGTCCCCCATTATAACTTACATCCAATGCCATATTCTCTGTTCATATGACAGAAATTACAAAATTAGAAATCAATAACAATAAAACAATAACAGTCTTGGGCTGGTGATGTGGCTCAGCAGGCAAAAGCAAGCCTTTGCCACCAAACCTGTCAGCCTGAGTTCTATCCTCAGAACCCATGGTGGGAAGACAGAACTGACTCCCAAAGTCACCCTCTGTCCTCGGCATGTGCACCATAGCACATGTGTGCCTGTACTTACACACGCAAACACGTGTGAACACGTACACACGCACAGAAGCACACAGTGCACTAATAATAATTTTTAAAAACTCAAAATATAAGTAACCACAGCCAGGCATGGTGGCTCACACCTATAATTTCAATACTGAGGAGACTAAAGGCAGGCGGATCACCACAAAATTGAGGCCATCCCAGAATATATTGTGAGACTTTGTCTCAAAAAAAAAAAATCAAAGTCACAAATATCCCAGTGGCACCCCTACATATACCTCTTTTGAAGAGAACATGTTTCAAAACCCCCAGCAGATGATGTTTATATAAACATCAATATTATCGGTTCTTTCTTTTTGTTATGTATACATGCTTGTAGCAAGGTTTCATTTAAAGATCTGCACAGTGTGGCAGTCTGAATGAGAATGGCCGCCAGAGGCTCCTTTATTTGAATACTTGGTATCCAGTTAGAGGAACTATTTGGGAAGGATGAGGAGGTGCGTCCTTCTTGGATAAGGGGAATTACTGGAGGTGTGCTCTGAGGTTTCAAAAGACGGAGCCACCAGCAATACCACTCTTGGGAATTTACCCAAGAGA
>NW_004949202.1:148124-169599 GCF_000317375.1 Microtus ochrogaster
ATATTATCGGTTCTTTCTTTTTGTTATGTATACATGCTTGTAGCAAGGTTTCATTTAAAGATCTGCACAGTGTGGCAGTCTGAATGAGAATGGCCCCCAGAGGCTCCTTTATTTGACTACTTGGTATCCAGTTAGAGGAACTATTTGGGAAGGATGAGGAGGTGTGTCCTTCTTGGATAAGGGGAATTACTGGAGGTGTGCTCTGAGGTTTCAAAAGACGGAGCCACTCCCACTATGTTCTCTTCCTCCCCTTGGGCATCAAGTGAGCTCTCAGCAGTTGTAGCCACCATGCCTTTGTTCTGCCCTCATGGGCTCTAACCCTCTGAAACCATTAGCCTAATGAAATGCTTTTCTAGGTTGCCTTGGTCATTGACTGTTTTCACAGGAACGGAGGAGTAATACGGTAGAAATGGATAGGCCTCTTGGCGTTGGCTGGCCAACCAGCCTATACACACACCTCTGTATACATATGCACTTACACCAAATATACACACATTCATATTCACACACAATTTAAAGCAAAATGTTTAATTTTTAACATATAAGGCTTGCAAGATAACTTGATTAATAGTCACATTTTCAAAATGTCTCCACATTCTGCACAACTCGTGGGTTTTAGTGGGGACTAGCCCTGCTGTTTTCATTGCTAAGAATATGTATCATTCTTAAGAGAAATTTACATGTATGAAGATGACTAAAGCAAAAAAAAAAATCCCTCATCATTGTTCTAGCTTCCTCTCTTTTGCTGTAACAAAATATTCTGGCCAAAATGAACATGGGGAGAAAGAGGTTTATTCCGCTTCCAGCTCCAGCCTGCATCCTATCATTTCTGGGAAGTCAAGGCAGGAAGTCTAGAAGCTACTCACATCTGACATCCACAGGGCAGAGAGGCCTGCCTGCTTGCTCTCAGCTAACTTCTGCTTTCTTACACAGTTCAGGTCTCCCTGCTACCCACAATGGGCTAGGTCTTCCTTTTTTTGTTTTATAAACTTTATTTTATATATAAAAAAACTTATATAAAAATAAGAACCCAAATTATACAGAGCTCAGACAAACTCGATCTAGATGATGGATTCTTCATGTAGGTCATCCCTGGGTGAGTGTAGGTGTGTAAGTTTGACGGTTAAAATCAACCAGCACAATTATCAAAAAGAAAGTAAAATAAAATTGAGACCACTTGACAAATGACTGAAGGTAGGCAAAAGAGGAGTGTGTGTGTGTGTGTGTGTGTGTGTGTGTGTGTGTGTGTGTGTAGGTATGTGCAGAGGCCAGAGGTTGACTTCAAGTGTCCCCTTGTCACTCTTTAACATTTTGAGCTGTGTCTCTCACTGACTCTAGAGTTGGTTAGACAGGCTGCCATCGAGCCCCAGGAACACCCTGTCTCCACACCTGCCCAGTGTTAGGTTATAGGCATGTGTTCCCATGTCTGAATTTTTTTACATTAATCTACATGCTTGCAAAGCAACCTCTTTATCCATTGAACCATCTTCCCAACCCCCCAAAGAAATATTCCTGAACAAACAATAAATACAAGATAAAATCATGTCCAAATGTATCTGATAAGCAGTAAAGGTGAGATTATTTATCTGCCTAAAATAAAAATAAAATCAGATTAGATTAACAACAAACCCGGGTACCCACTGTCAGAGGAAAGATGAGCAAAGCCAGGGAGACAGTTAACTGTTCACATCTATGTCACTGAGCAGAGTCTCATTGGACTGAGAAGGAGCGCTCGAGAATGTAGTTGGATTTTGGTAAGTGCAGCTTGAAATACTGACAATCAAAAGAAACAGAAAACCTGAATAACTCAATAGCCACGGGGTGGTGGGGGCGGGAGCAGAGGACGAGATTTACAAGATACCTGCCTTCCGTATATATGGGAAATCATGGCAATTTCTCACAGAAAAAGAAATTCTAATTATTCATTTCTAGTTAAAAAGCAATAACGCGAGTTTTTCCACAGCAAAGATGGAAATTTTCCAGGGCCCCTCTTTCAAGGCAGCAGATTGCTGCGATGAGCCTGTAAGGTGAAGCCAGAGCTTCCTGTGTCCTCCCAACATAGGAAAGCAGCCCTGAGATCTTCATCTGCGCTAGTCCACAGCCCTCCTCAGTGTGCTGTGCAGAGAAGACACTATGACCAAGCTGAATGCGGTCCAGAAATGCAAAGATGGTTTCATGTTAAGAAATCGTGTGTCACTCAGTGTCGGTCAGGGTTCAGTGATAAACAATAGAGTCCTTGTGGCAGCTAAGAGCAGGAAGAGCCCTGACCGGGTATTAAGTGGCCCCCAGAGTGTGGCAGGGCTGGAGAAAGACCACAGTCACACAAGTTATTGTACTGGATGTCGATAATCGCTGTATGCTATCTTCATCCATGCTGCTAGGTCTGTCGCTGAGCCAAACTGATCGATCTACTCTGTCACAGGCGTGTCTAGACAAGAGAACAATAGGACCTACCGCATTTGCTGCTTGGATTCACTACTTTTTCTCATTACTCTGACAAAATGCCTGACGTAAGCAATATAGAAAAGGAAAGGTTGGATTTGGCTGACTGTTTTACACCAGGATGAGCTAAGGGGGAGTCTCCAAATGACTTCTCTGAATTGGGCTATGGGACGATGTGGCTCTCCTGTCTACACCCAACAAGCCTCCAGCCCCAGTGCTCACTGCCACACTATGGTGTATGGCGCCATGTAGGCTATCTCCCCAAGAGGCCTCTGCCATTGTGGGTATTCCTCCTGGACAGACAACACTCAGGTGTTAGAATCAGTTACATCACATCCTGTGACCAGTCCAGTAAATCATGTTACTATCTGCTGTCCAGAGACCACAATGCGCAGTTCCTGCCTGTAAAGAAAATCAGAGCCTCCTTCACCATGGTCAGGGGAAGCAGATGCCGTGGGATGCAGTCCTTGCTGGCAGCCTTCGTGCCCTTTGCCTTCCAAACCTCATGCCAATGCTCTAACTGCTCTAACGTCAATCCGACACAGGTCTCCTGGGAGAGGGCATGTGTACATGTTCCATATCTGGGTCCAGGGACTCTGTGTAACTGTGTGGTACTGACATGTCATGCATAGAAAATCACCTCCTCACTTCAGCATGCCTTACTGTGCTGTTGCATGGCAACCACACTTGCAAACGATACTGACACCATTCTTGGCCAACCTGAGTAAAACTCTGCTGGTGCAAAGAGAAACACCCAAGACCGGTGTCTGGTAAGAAAGCAGGGCTGAATTACAATGGTGTACACCAACAGCACACTCTAGATGAAGGCAAAGGAGGAAACTGGGTGACTGTATGACCATAAGCCCAACAGTTAGAGAATGTGTATGTGACATGGTCCAGGTCCCAATGTTACTGTCATTCCACAACGTAAACAATCTGAGAACTGTTTACCTAGCTCTTGGTTGTATAGGGCACCATAAGTGACCAGAGGGGGCAGGTCAGTCTTGCTAATGTAACAGTTCTCTCCAGTTCATTAGAGCTGTCATGATATCCATGGAAGAGTGCTTGCCCTCTATACACACAGTCTTGAGGCCCTCCCCTGGCACCCCATGAGGGAAAAGAAAAAAAGTAGATGCCAGGGTGTGTGTAGATGCCAGGATATGTGTGCACAGAGGCTTGTCCTGAAGCCAGTGCAGACAGATGGCTTAGTGTCACTATACTTGCTGTGTTTCAGAGTGTCCCCAGAGTGCTCTCTCACCACATACAGCAAAAGCCATACACACAGATAGTCAGCTTGAGTCAGGCTGAGTTTGGCTACAGGCATGCCCTAGAAAAGGACAGGGAGTCAAACAAAGGGACCAATGTGCTCTGAGGAGAGGAGACAGAACGGATATGCCCGTGAGATGAGGTTTTCATAACAGTCAAGGTTAAACTCTGGGTAGCCCCTCCTCTTAAGTATAGCCAGCTTCCCGCAGATTCTCTCCATCCAAAAATTGAGGTGTGGTGTGTGTGTGTGTGTGTGTGTGTGTGTGTGTGTGTGTGCATGTGCATCTGTGGGGGGTGTTTGATGTGCGTGTGTGGTGTGGTTGTGGTATGTGTTGTGTGATATCTGTAAGGTGTGTGTGTGGTATGTGTGTGCATGTGCATCTGTGTGCCTGTGTTTATATATGATGGGCACATGTATGTATATTCATATGTGTGTAGTGGATGTGTGTATGTATATAGTATTAGTGGATGCAAGTATATGAGTGCATTATGGCATGTGTATGCCTGTGTGCATGCATATGTGCAGAGGTCTATATGTGGTACATGTGTGTGCATGTGTGTATTTGTGTGTGCATCCATTACTCACACCTGGACACACTCATATGTGGAGGACAAAGAAGACTTTGGGTGTCCTCCTCTGGTGCCCTCTACCTTATTCCCTGAGACCGTTCCTCTGACTAAACCTGAAACTCATCATTCTGGGCTAGACTGGCCGGCCAGTGAAGTGCACTGGAATCTGCTGTCTCTGGCCCCAATGCTGTAGTTAAAGCATGTGCAGTCAGTCTGAGCTGTTTATGTGGGTGCTAGGGACTGGATCTCAGGTCCTCAGAGTGGCAAGAACGCCTGCCCACTAAGCCATCTCCCTAAAGATTAGCCCAGTGCTATTTTTAAAGTTGACTTATGTTATAGAATATACTCCTAGTATTTTATACGAGCACACAGCCAACTACAGTATGTAGGCCTAGTAGATAGATAGATTGGATTCTATAAAATGGTAGCAGTGGAGGGGGCAGGTCAGTCTTACTAATGTAACAGTTCTCTCCAGTTCATTAAAAAAAAAGAAAAAAGAAAAAAAAAACAGCAGACCACTGGGTAGAAATTGACCTCAGTCCTCTGATTGCCAGAGTTTCCCATACTCTATTTTAAGGGAAAATACAAATGACCCAAACTAGCCCACCAGGAATGAAGAAAAAAGTCAGAGGCCCAACGCTATCTGATGTCAAGACTCCAGAAGCTGCGTCATTGGTACCGTTTGAGGCTGTGGTTAAAGCAGGTAGACAAGCAGGACAGAGCAGAGGCAACTGTAATGAAGGCAGCCATGAATCAGGGCATTGGAGAAAGGACACTTGCTTTTCAAGAAGTGCTTCTGGGGACGGGTAGCTGAATGCCCACTCGTGGGTGTGCACACGCAAACACACATGTGTGCACATCAGCTTCTGTTTGATCCTTACTACATACTGCATACCAAAGTAACTCAAAATAAACCACAGACCTACTTTTAAAACCAAAGGTATAAAATTTCCAGGAAAAAAAAATATGTCGCCTTCTACTGTCAGATTGATAAATGAGACTTCACAACGCGAACTGTGCTTCAAAGACTCTGCCTGAAAGAACAGAAAGACAAGCTGCAGGCAGAGAAAGTGAGTGAGTGCAGGCCATTTATCCATCTGGTGAAGGTGTGTGTCTGTGTGTGTATGTCCGTGTGTGTGTGTGTGTGTGTGTCTGGATGTCTATGTATGCCTGTGTCTGTGGAAGGTATGTGTGTGTATATATGTGGAAGGTATGTGTGTAAGCAGTGTGTGTGTGGGATCTGTGTGTGGAAGCTGTGTGTGTGTGTGTGTGTGTGTGTGTGTGTGTGTGTGTGTGTGTGTGGTAGATTTGTGTATCTGTACACATGTGGACCCCAGAGGCAGATGCCAGGTGTCTTTCTCGACAACTCTCTCTCCACCTTGCTTTTTGAGGCAGAGTTTCTCAGGACACAGAATTCACCAAGTAGGCTAGGCTGGTCGGCCAGTGAACCCCAAGGATCCACCAGCCACCACCTCCCAGAGCTGGGATGACAAGAACTCACCCACACCTGGTTTCTCACACATGTTGGGAATTTGAACTCAGATCCTCACACTCGTGTGGCAAACTCTTTACTTACTGTGGTGTTGCCCCACTCCCTGGTGAAAGAATTATATTTGACACTTAGAAAAACCTTAAACTTTAAAACTTAGTAAGCGGAATAAGGAAATGGGCAGCACCTCCAACAAAGCAGGGACAAAACTCCTTAAACTGTAGTGAAAAAGGAAGAGATGGGGAGAGTAGCCTTCCTGGGGAAATGTGGCAGCCAGCAGGTGAGGGTCAAGGCCAAGGAGATGAGTCGCCCCCCCTCTCCGCCCCCTGCCTGGTGACAGATTTCTTCTTCCCACAAGTCCACAGCCCCATCAGGTGTCAGTCAAGACCTAACAGTCTCACTTAGCTTCCTGAAAATCTGTAGGGCTTTTAAACCCCAGAGAGCGGTGGGGGTGGGGAGAAGGGGTTCTGCTCAGTGTGGAGACATTGTTTTCAGCACCACAGGGCCTTATGACTGGTGTTTGCTTCTTCTACTCAGCCCTCTGAGACTGTAAGTGCCTGAGACCCAGGTGGCCTATGAAGAGGCGCAGGTGCCCCAGGTATTTCTGGATCTTTTCAGAAGGGCTGGGGGATGGCAGTCTGTGAATTGGTGGTAACGCTGGCTACAAGAGATAGCGTCTGAATAAAACACACAGCTATGATGAAGCCCCACTGGAGCAGAATCCAAATCTCAGCCAGGTGGGCTGCCACACATCTGTAATCCCAGTGCATGGGAGGCAGAGGCCAGTGGACCGAGAGTTCTAGGCTAGCGTGGGCTACAGAAGGAACCCATGTCAAAAAGAAGGCAGAAATAAAAAGGGTAAGAGGAAAAGAGATGGGAAAGGAAGGGGAGGAGGGGGAGGATGAGAGGGGAGCAAGCACACCCTTGGCCTCTGAGAAAACACATGTGGAAGTTTTTCATCTGTAGCTGTCAGCACCCTTTCTCCCCATCAGAGGGCCAACTCTAGTTCCTGCCCCGCCCCCACATCTACAACCCCACGCAGGCTCTTGCCTCCCAACTTGGACATTCCCCATGGCATGCTTGTCTTCTCTAAAGGCAAGCCCTTCTCACACTTCCTGTGTCCTTGGTTTCTTCAAAAGGCCTCTCAGCCGGTCCTCTCCAGTCAGTATCCTGCCAGCTGCTCCTGCCAGGTCGTGGTTCCCTGAAGCAGCACAACATGGCTTTCCCACATGCCACACACACAGTCTCTAACTCTGGTACACCAACCCAATCCCTTCAGGGCCTCCACACACAGCATATCCACTCTGAACTGTGCCTCCCCAAACTCCCGACGTCCCTACCTTGAACCCTGACCTCCTGAGAATCACCTGTCCCCATGACGTCTTGTCTTCTTGTCCCCATAGCTCCCATTCATACTGTGTGGCTTCCTTATCCAATCTGCCTTTTGGTTCTTCCTGCCCACTCATGGAACCTTCCACATAGCAAGCCCTGGACCTGGGTTTCCCTGGGTGGGTCTTCCCAGCCCAGAGGCCCACATCATCATCTAGTCTAGCACAGATCTGAGCAGCAAGGGCCTTTGGTGACAGTTCACGGGGGTGCTTTCCATAGATGACTGAGCTTGCGTTTCACGAGGGCCCGGAGAAGGAAACATTTTTATTACCTCGTTTTACAGAAGAGGAAACTGCGGGTCGGGCTGGTTCACTGACTCACCCAAGAGGAAACTAGAAAGTAGCACATGAAGGATCCAAGCCTTCCTCTCTGAGCTCGCAATAAACCAGGATTTCTGCTTGAAGCTCCAGGAGGGGAGCAGGGAGCCCCAGGGAACAGCGCTCCTACCCACACTGCAGCCACATTTCCCCACGTTCCGCTAACCTTCCTTCAAGACGGTACTCCAAGATTTTCACATTCAGTAACCACAGCCACGGGCCCTGCTGCAGAAGGGCATAAGGGATGGATCGTGGTCCTGACCTAATCATACCACTGAGAGGACTTTGTGCAGAGTGCACAGGAGTACCATGAACTCTCTACTTACGGTTGAGGTAGAGGCCGGTGCCATAGGCAGCTTCCTCTACAGGGAAACGTTCCGTCCTGGAGGGAGACTCACTAAGACTCAAGAAGAAACAGCAACCTGGAATCTCAGGATGAGGGGGCCAGGGAGCCAGACCAGAGCCATGAATGAGGAAGCTCCTGGAACCCACCAGATTCACAAGGCCCGTCCCTAGGCTGTATAAGCTGCAAGGAGAGCTACAAAGAGGAGTCTTGGGGAATGGAGATCCCCTGAGCTGTCACCCATGCTGAAGCTGGCTCTTCAGCAATGCACCTGCTTTTGAGTCACCCACTGTAAGTCGCTCAGCTCACCTCAGCTGGGGTCCTTTCTTTGATCTGTTGCTGGTGCCCCATCTGTGCCGAGCACGCATTTGTGCACATCACACAACAAATGAGCACTATTAAAAGGAAGGCTAGTGAAGTCAGCGGGTGCAAGGGCGGTCCTGGCGCTCTGTGTGCCCAGGAGAGGTAGAGCTCCCCTATCCTTCAGTCCCGGCTCTGGGACTGAGTGACAGAGGGGCATAAAAGGCCACATGCCAATCTCTGGGGCAGACTGAGATCTCCAGAAATGATGATTTCTACAACCCGTCTTGGGAGATGAGATCTTGGTATCCAGACCCACGCCAGAGGAAGTCACATACACCCCAGCCAGCATCAGGAAGAGACTGATGGATGTGTTGGCTCTGTGGATACACAAAGTGTTCCAGAACAGGGCCCCTTGGGTACCTGGTGAACAAAGAAGGCTCATGTGGCCCCAGGGCTATACAAGCTGCAGGTTCCTGGGAAAAATCATGGCTGAGTGTTTGTGTCCTGTGACAGGCTTTTCCTGTGGAGGAGATGCAACACACACACACACACACACACACACACACACACACACACACCATGACAGATAGGAAGCCCCCTGATAAACCAAAGTACAGATACCATCAAAGTCCAACTAAGTGAACCAATGACAGGGTTGTAGCCTGGTAGTAGTGGTGCATGCCTTTAATCCCGCACTTGGGAGACAGAGGCAGGGGGAGCTCTGTGAGTTCGAGGCCAGCCTGGTCTACAGAATGAGTTCCAGTTTTGCATAGGTCCAAAACTATACAGAAAAACCCTACCTCAAAAAAAAAAAAAAAAAAAAACAAAAAAAAAACAAAACAAACAAACAACAACAGCAAAAAACCAGGGTTGTATACGTTGTCCTTGGCCTGTGGTGTGGGGTCTGGACTGATGAGCTGCCTGCCATGAGGCAGGTGGTCTTCTGTCTTACAGATGTATCTACTTCATGTCCCCTGTCCTCAGCCTTCCTAAAAATGTGCCCCTCTCGTAAGGACAACAGGCAGACTGATGACTGCCAGCCCTGATCCTTTTGCCGCTGGTTATTCCAAAAGTTTTTATTCCCAAATGAAGTCACAGCCTGAGTCAGGAAACCCCTCCTGGGGAAGGAAGGACACCATCACACCTAATGCTTGGGCTTCATAAAATGTGAGGGACCTTTTAGGAGGAGGATGCGGACACATCCTAAAAGAATAAATCTCCATGCAGAGGCATGTTTGTGGGTCCAGGTTAGCTTGCTCTCTGGCTGCCTCTGAAGGTGGAGTGTGACGGTCACACATGCTGATTCCACAGGGTCACCACAGGTCCCCAGCCTATGGCCTCCATGGGTGGGAACCAGTACCACCCTTTATACTTTCTAACATACATCACAAGTCGGCGACAGCTTCATGGAGCAACCAGTCTGTGCTCGGATCTACAGGCTTCTCCTCTGCTCTCTGTAAAATCTTCACAGCAGCACTAAACAGCAGGGCTGCTGTCTGATGCCCATCCTGCCAGAGGAGGGATGAGGGACCGAGGCGTATGGTTCCCAGGGCTAATGAGTGACAGGGCAGGCTTCAAGCGCAGCTGTAGTCAGGGTCTCCAGGGAAACAAGTCCCACCGAATAAGAATCTAGATAGAGAATTGGCTCGTGCTATTACCCGGGCTGTAGAATCCCACACTCTACGGTGTGCAAGACAGAGATGCGGAGAAGCTGCTTCCTACACAGATACAAGGACAGAGAAGGTCTCTTGTCTAGGAAGTAGTTCCCACTTTCTCCATCCTCGTGTTTTACTCAGACCATCAACTAACTGCACAATGTCTGCTGTGTTGGAGAGATCCGGGTGCTTTCTGTCTATAGACTCAAGTATGAGCGGTGTCTGGAAACTCTCCCAGACACATGACTACATGACCAAATATCTGGGTACCCAGTGACCCAGGCAAGTTGACACCAACAGTTCCTTATCTTATGGAGGATGTGACTGGTCACAGGATGCCCTCAATGCTACCCCTGTGCAGGGCTCTGCAGGTCACTCCGTATGAAGGCCGGCAGAGCACTGAAGGTCTGCACACTCAAACAAGCTGTCTCCTGTGCCAGCTGCATTAAGACCTCGTGTGGTGCCCACGCAGCCTGGGTTTGCCCAACTCAGTTGCACTGAGGCTAATTCTAGGTACAGCCCTACAGCTAATGCGACTGAGCAGGGAGCCTGCCTCTTCCCTGGAGGTCAGAGGTCAGTTGATCAGACAGATAGACAGATAGAATGCATACCACCTTTACAACAAAATGCTTGTCATCCGTGGCCTGACTGGGTGTGGTGACACTTCACCCCTGTGCATACAAGCAGCCCAGCATTACTGAGTTGGCGAAGTCTCTAAACCTTTCTCCATATCCTTCCTCAGCATTTGCTTCTGTGGGAACAGCAGAAGTCAGTACCCAGTATATCTTAATGCTGCAACACTAAGCCATCTCAGAGTGGAATCTGCCCGGCAGCAGGACCGTGGTCATGGGGGGGTGGGGGGCGCAGGCCTGTGGCTTCCCTAGGCTCCCTGGCAGTTTCATCTCCAAGGGTGGTCGGCTGCGGGTGAGGCAGGAAGGGCTGTGAATGCGCAGAGGGAGTCCTCTGGACCGGGAGGCAGTGAGACCACCAGGATAAGCCGGTAACTGGTGCCTGCAGGGAAGCTGGGGAGACCCCTGTCTTGGATTCTTCTGCAGACCCCTGGAGACTCAAGCAGCGAGCACCTCTGCGTGGACTTAGCCAAGCAAGGTTGGCACTGGAAACTGCTGATCCCCTATGCTCAATCTCCCTGTGGTTTTGGCTTCCAGCTGTGCTTCCTGTGAGTCTGCAGCCAAGTTCCCAGTCCAAAGGAATAAGGGACAATTGTCCCAGAGGCCCAGGGTTCACCTGCATGCTCTCCCACACTGGTAACACCACTGCATCTTCTTCCTCCCTTCCCAGCTGCCTCACTTCTCCCTTAGATTCCCTCCCCCCACCCTTCCCTATTTGCCCTGGCCACCTACTCCTATACCTTCCTCCTGCACCCTCTCCAACTCCTCCTCCCCACCCCCTCCCAGTCCCACCTCTCCAGCCCTCCCATCAATCTCTACCTTCTCCTGGGTCCCATCTCCCCTCCATACCTTACTTCCCAAACTTCCAGTATAGTCAGCCAACCCTTCTCCCTCCCTCCCCATCCTCCTATCTCCCTCTCCCCTTCCCACCCTCCTCACTTTCTTCTCAGCCCTCCCTTCTCTCCCTGCCCTTTCTCCCTCTCCCCCTCCCATCCTTTCTTCCTAGCCCCACACTCTTTCCCCCCACCGCCCCCTCTCCCCCACTCTACTTGGTATGTACCTCCTATGACCACACTTCATACCTTTGGACCCATGGCTGCACCCCGGCTAACCTTGCCCATGCTCTGAACTCAATCCTGGAGCCTTCTTTCCATTCAGCCACCTGGGATGCCTGTTGACTGGGGTCAGGGCCTTAATAAGAGGCCACCCAGCTTCTGTGGGGACCTCCCAGGTAAAATCCACTTCCTGCCCAGGCTGCCACCATATCATGGCTTAGAAATAACCCTTCCTGTACTTATCCTTCAAAACTTAGGCCCACAGCCAACCTCAGAGGCCCTCCCAAGGCCAGCACTTCCCTGACCTCTACGGTGGCCACCAGCCCCAGATGCTACCACCCACCTTCACCTCAACACTCCAAGAGATGCTCTCCATAAGAGAGACCACCAAGATGAGAACTGCTTAAACGGCTTTTGGTGGCATCTGTCTAAGAAAGCTGGTTTCAACCCCTGTGTCAACCTCCAGGAGAAGATGCAAAGCCAGAAAAAAAGCAGTGGGAACTCACACACGCCAAGGATGGAGTAGGCTGGCCTCTCCACCCGTCTCCAATACAGCTCAACAGAGCACAACATCTTCCCCATGGGGCTCAAACCCCTGTCCCCAGCTCACCAAACAGGCACCCCTCCTTTTCAGTAAGAGGTCACACAGGAAGGTCCCACACGTTTGTGGGATTTAGCGTCCAGACTCCTGCAATCCACTGATGCCTGGCAGCTGATCTGAACAATTTATTAACTTCGAGTTGGATTCCACAGCATATCTTTGGATTGAAATTCCAAACAACCACACAACCAGGCCTCGTTCCCCAGCAGCTGCCTGGGGGAGGAGGGGAGACACGGTCTCTTTGAAGCTCTTAGGCACCCAAGCCCTGCAACTGTGCAAAGGTACAGCTGAGCAGGAGGACAGAAAAGGCCTGGCTGGTTGGGGAGGTTGGGGGGGGGGGGCTTGCTCACATTTCCAGGAGAATCTGTCCTGTAGCCGCATGCTAATGATGCGATGCTAACGCCCCCTCCACCACCACTGTGGAGAGCAGTGACAAAGCCAGCATGTGTCCCTCCGTCATCCTAGAGACTGCACCACGTGGGTGTCTTGATTCTTTGGTCCTTTGAGCAACTGTGGAGCCCCTGCATCTGGTTTCTCTTTAGAGGGTGCCATCTCCACCATGATTGTTGTTGTTTTCCACAAAGGTAAGCCTCACTAACGGCCCAGACGCTTGTAACGAATATTCACGGAGCTAAAGAAAACAGAAAGTGGTGCCAAAGGACCGAGAAGGCATTGCAGTAAACCACCTTTACTTACATTGCAGTAAACACATGCCAGCCTTAGCACTTGACTTCGATGCCCATGTGAAAGACTGGGCACCGTAGCATGTGCTTGTAATCCCAGCTCTGGGCAGGCAAGTACTGGAAGATCCTTGGGGCTCACTTGCCTGCCAGCCTGCTCTAGTCAGTTAGTCCACGGGAAAATGAGAACTCCTGCAGCCAAAAACACAAGGTAAATGACAATTTAGGACCGGTAATCTCTGACCTACAGACACACACACACACACACACACACATGCATACACACATGCACACACACATGCACACACATGAAGAAAAATTAAATGAACTAAAAGAATTCAGTGCCAGGACCCCACTTCCTGCCACCTTGTAGTTTACTTCCTGCCACTTTAGAGCCTACTTCCTGTTGGCTTTGTGCCTGTAGTGATGTTCCTAGTCCCTAATGCCTCCCCAGAGGGTGGAAGATTATCTATTCCATGGCTGTGACTTGCCACCCTCTGTCAACCCCCTTGATTCCCATGGATCAGGGATCTAGTCAGGGAGAAATGGGTGGCTACTCTCCACTCCAGGGTGATGGGGTCTCTGACAAGGGACAAGAAGCAGAAGACAGGCCTGGAAATCTGTGTCAGCTGCCAGGTTTGTACTGAACACGTCACATATGGCCTTTCCTACGGCTTCAGCCTCCTCACAAGACGGCTGTTGGGTTTCCACCAAAGACACATGATGTCCCCTCTGTCATGGCATATTAAGACAGCCTCAAAGGTGCTATGTAGCTCCCACTTTTAGAGGAGGTAGGGATGCATCCACAGGGTGACTGCCTTTGAGAAACCAGCTGCCACAGTGATGGACAAGCAGGACTCATGCCCCTCCCACCAAACCAACTCATCCTTAGTTCCTGTCTGCTCCTTCTTGCTTTCTCTCCCACGCCCAATCATAAGCCAAGGTCACATTCTTAAGGAGACCTGCCCAGAGAAGACCTTCTTTCCTAGGCTGTCTCCTGAGGTTGCTTTCTCTAAGATCCACATTCGGATTTTTAAAGAGGAGCAAATTCGCCCATGCCTTCAAGGTGGCCTCTGAATTATTGCTGAACACTTTCTGCTACCAGCTGCTGGCGGTAAGTTGGAATTCCTCCCCTGGGCATGCAGCAGGCAGTCACTGGCATATTGCTTCACCATGCGCAAAGTCTATCCTGTGGAGACGCCCATCAACTGACCAAGTCGCTGCCATGTGGCATCCCGCCCAGGGTAACGGCCTCTATAGTCATACCATGTGGCCAAAGCCACTCCCCTGGACCACACTCAGTCTGGCCAGACATCCCAACAGTCACTGTCCTGGCAGGCTGTGCATCAGGTGCGTGGCCCACCATGATCTCAGCCTGAACCGCCCTTGTGTGAGGCTCCTGGCATGAGGAGTGTGGCTCAGCAGTTCCCCATGCACCCGGCCCAGGTGACGAGGCTTTTCTGTCTACCCACTAATTGCCGTTTTCACTGAGCTCTGTCTGGCCGCAACTCCAAAATTCCATCTAACAGACTGCATCGTGTCCCGAAGCTGGGAGTCATTCCTCACTGTCTGTCAGGGTATGAGATCTGGTAACACAGACACATAGATCAAGACTGTTCCCGGTCCTCGGTAAGTGGTGAGGTCAGAGTCCTGCTGCTGGGCTGCTGGACCATAGACCTTTGTCTTGTGTGGTGTAGACAGCCCCGGAGGTTCAGTGGGTGGTGCACGGGGACAAGACTCTGCGTCTGCAAATCCCCGCATCATTTTCCTTTCCTGGGTCTACAGAAGTCTGCAGAACCAAGTCTGACAGTGCAGTCTAAGGAACGATGAATGACTTCTTCCTGGCGAATTCCTACTTGCCTCAGAGACCCCCACATGGGGCTGCTGGCTGCAGGAACCACACAGCAAGCATTAATCAGCTCCTCAGAACGCCCTCCAAGGACACCCTGTACTACAAGGGGAAAGCTTTGAACTTCGACTGCCACAGCTGGAGGAAGTGATCTCCGGAAGCAATAAACAGCCAGCGAAGGGAGGTCATTGGCTGGGGCTAGGAGCGCTCCCTGGAATACAGGAACAGGAGCACTGGCATCTAGCCATTTTTCAGCCTGCATCGCCGGCTTCTTGGATGGGCAGAGATCTGAGGACAGGAATTCAGGCCGAGACTATATGGTAAAGAAAGCATTCGGCTCCTTAGAAATCTTTGAGCCATGACAGGTTGCTCTCTCAGGAAGTGACACTCCATTCTTAGGGAGTTTTCAGAAAGGGACATTCTGGGGCTCGAGATCAAAGAGGGAGCTTGTAGAATCCCAAGGTTCATCTGACTCAGCTCCTTGGAGAGTCCTCAGAGGGAAGAAGTCATTGAATGAAAGCCTTTGCAGATCCCAATGGTCTGTGGAGGGCTTTGCCGCCTTGGCCAGCAGGCATCCTGCTTTGTGGGTGGGGCCTTCACAAAGCCACGCCTTCCTTAATGTCATTCACTAAGTGCTAGTGTGGGGGCAAAGAGAAGCAAGCCCAGCCCTCCACTGTTTTCTAGAGTGGTTCACAAAGAGATAAGACAAAGCGCCTATGAGAGGAGATGGTTCTGGGGCTGAGAAGCACAGTGTGGGAGCACCTCTGTTGGAAGAAGGGAGGCTCTAGGGAGCACCTCTGTGGGAAGAAGGAGGCTCTGGTGGGTACAGTCAAGTCCATGGTCCTAAAACTTGGGCTCACCAAGAACACTCTCTGTGACAATGTCTTTATGAATATAATGTCACTAGAAACCTTTTGAACCTTGACAGAATCCAAGCAACCCTACAAAAGGTATTTTAAAGGAGACTGTGTGGCCAAGGCCCCCCCCACAAGGCTGCATCTTCTCGTTCAGAATCCCGTGCCATCTGGGTCAGTGAAGAACATACCAAAGACTGGGAATGACTCAGTCAGTTAAGTTTCTACTCACAAGCCTGAGGACCTGGGTTTGATGCCCAGAAGCCACATAAAAAGCTGGGCGTGGTAGCACATTCCTGTAAGCCCAGCACCAAAAAGGCAGAGACAGGTGGACCCCTGGGGTTCCCTGGCCAACCAGCTTAGCTTAATCAACAAGCTCCAGGTCAACAGATATCCTGTCTCAAAATAGGGGATTGATACTCACGGTTGAACTCTAACCTCTGTAAATATATGTGCACATGCATATGCGTGTACGCACGCACACAGGGACACACACAATCCATATGTACGTGTGCATCCACAACAAACACACAGAGTACTAAACATTTTAAAAAGGGAGATAACACCGTTTCACCATTAGACATGGCCACACAGACACCAAAAGCACAAAGGGTAACATTAGCTAAGTGGCCTTCAGAAAGTCACAGGGAAGGCTCGTCCTTTATAAGACTCTTTTGCTTCGGATGCCGGATCTGAACACAGGGGTCCTCAGGCCACCTGAACTTGGGACAAGCTTGCCTCGAGGTTGAGTTCTCACTCTGTCTCCAGCTTGGCCATTTTCTGGGATGACACAAAATGCAGGGAACACCATGCTGCCATCATAATCAGCCTTGCAGGGGACAACCCAAAGAGACATAGACAGTGAAGTCCCAGAGTCTCAAATAAGAAGCTTCTGGGTCCCTGGATTTGTCACCCTTCTGGCTCATTAACGTAATAACCAACCCAGGAAGCTAACACAAGTATCGAGTGTCCGATTTTTTCTGGAATCTCAGCTGTAGATCTGTGGCTATGCTAAACACAATCTCCTCCCACCTCCCCTCCTCCACCCTCCCACATATTCCCCAAGGGCAGACTGCTAGGCTTAATGCTGTAATCTTTAACCACAACTTTGGTCATTCTGGCATGGCTAGCCCTTTTCTTGAGTGTGTGTGTGTGTTAGTTGTGTGTATGTGTTGTACATGTGTGCATATGAAAACCAGAGGTTAAGTGTCATTCCTTGAAAACCATCCGTCATTTTCGGTGCATATATGTGAATTTGTATGTAAGGGTATATAGATGCACCTCTGTGGACAAGTGTGTAGAAAACGGAGGTTGACACTTGGTGTCTTCCTCAGTCACTGTCTGTTTTATTTATTGAGGCGGATTCTTTTGATGAACCCAGAAGGTGCTGATTCTGGCTAATCTAGCTACCAGCTTGCCCTGGGGAACCCCTGACTGCCTCCCAAACACTGGGATTTCAGGCACGTACCAAGCACACCTGACTCTTGCATGGGTTGTAGGTTTCCAAACTTACATAGTTCCCACACTTACATAGCAAGCGTTTTATCCAGTGAGCAATTGTCCCAGGCCCATTTAGTTTTTGAAACAGTTTTTTAATGACCTGAAACTCACAGAATAGGCTAGGCTGACAGGGATCCACCTGTCTCTGCCTCCTTAGTGTTGGGATTTCCAACCACACCCAGTTTTTTCACGTGGGTGCTGGGATCTAACTCGGATCCCTATGCTTATATTGAGCAGGACCCCCCTTGGGCAGGGCATGTGCTTTGGAGGGGCTGCTTCAGGTCTCTTCTGTCCCCACTTCCCTGGGTCCTAACTCCTAATCACCTCAACTGCTCAGCAAGTACAGCAGGCGGATAAGGTTTGTCCCCAGAAAGACTCACTTTGAGACTCGATTCCTCAGTAAAATAATTCAAGATGGCAGAGCCTTTGAGAGACTCCTGGGGTTTTAAGGGATCTTCGCTCAGACAGTGTGGATGGTTTCTCCTGGGCCAGGTCACTTCTCTCCAGACATGTTGGATGGGGTGTGCAGGGACAAAACCGGCAGCTTGGAGAGTCTGTGCTTACAAAGCAAGTCTGGGCTCTCGCTAGTTCTTGCTTTCCCTTCGTCTCCTATCTGAGTGCCCTCACCACGTGGCCCAATTTGCTAAGTGGTCCTCATCCGAAGCTGACTGGGCCACGATGTCCATGAGCCTCCAGAACCCTAAGCCAACATAAACCTTTCCACTTCTTATAAAGTAGCCAGCCTGGAACATTTTCTTACAACACCAGAAAACTAAGGGGCAAATAGGGAACCCATAGCTGCTCAGTTCTGATCACACACGCACCCATGCACACACGTGCGCATGCACACACACACACACACACACACACACACACACACACACATGCGCGCTTGCGCACTCCATTATTCACAGAGGCCCAGTGGGAAATGAACTGACAGTCTAGCTCCGCTAAACTAGAATTTTAATCCTTCCAATAACATATATTGAAACAGAACCCAGATCAGCCGATCGTCTCCAGCTCTCAGCTTCCAATATATCCATCAAATATACTCAGGAAGAATGCCTGTGTCACTGAGTAGTTGGCGACATGGAGGTTATGACCTTCAGCATGGGCCAGTGACATTCTGCAGATCCGTTGCTCACTCTCCTCTGCACATAACCTTTTTCTGATGCAAACTGGGCACGAGTTTAAGGGAACATTGACTCAGAAGTCACTGCCAGGCAACCTTCCCCAGGGACCTGACCCCTTTGGAGCTTCCCATGCTCACCTCATGCCCCCCAAAACATGATGCAACCATGGGAAATTGAATGTCTTGCCAGTCACACAAAGGTCCCTGATGCCAGCACAAAGGTCTCTGTACTAGGTCACAGCAGCCACAGATCTGGTTTTCCAAGAAGAAGCCAGCCAGGCAGAGGGAGCAAACACTGGGAGTGGAAACAGGCAGAAGCTTGTCAGAAGTGTTTTCACACAGGAGAGACAGGCTGCAAGGCTTGGGGTGCCAAGCTAAACAGACACACACAAGCAACCTGCTCCTGCACGCCCCCAACACTTTAGCACAGCCCAGGGGAGAGAGAAGAGGAACAAGATTCCCATCATTCCCTTAGCCTCCGTCCAACTTGAGCCTCAGCTGCAGAGGCATCTCAGGACAGCCCAGCCTCAGGGCAAGTGAGATGTCAGATGGGGTTCTGGTGGAAGAGCGGGAAAGAGAGAAAGCAACATTAATCCGCTAAGACTGAGGCTAGTCACATCCCTGGTTTTCTTGGATCATCGTTTCCAAAACTTAAAAACAATGCAATACAAACCCCGGGGTTGCTACTGCTGCAGAAGTCTGTGTTTGATTTCCACCGCTTTTCTAATGCAACATCAAAGCGCTGACACTGACCTTGCTATTCCTCCTGGGATGGGGTGAGCACCACACACATTCAGGGCACTCAGCCAGACACGATTGAAAACAGCATCTTGCTGTCTGCTTCTGCCTGCTCCTTCTTCCGGAGCTTCAGATTCGAGAGACTCTGTCCCCAGAAGGGCATCCAGGACACTCTTCAGCCTCACAAACATACCCTCCTGTAGCCCCAGCTCTTTGGAGCAAAGCAGCTTCGTGATAGATTGAAAGCGGTACATGAAACAGCTCTGGGCCCTTCACAGGGAGAGGGTGTCTCTCGCAAGCTTTTGAAAGAAGCACAGCCTCACCCCACAGGAAGAATCATGCAGCGGCCACCCAGGCTCTGAGGGTGGGCTCTGCACTCGGAGCCATGGCCCCTGGGTTGCTGATTTGTGGCACAGATTCTCAGAAGACAGCTCATCTACCTACCGTCAAAATCAGAGTCCCCAGAGAGCAAGAATGGTTGCTATGGGAACTGTGTGCACCTTGCCTCCAGATCCACTCCAACTTCCTTCTTTCTGCTCAATATTACTGGCTATAGTGTGTGTGTATGTGTGTGCAAGTCTGGGGATGCAGGCGTATGTGCACATGGAGGCCAGAAGGAAACCCTTAAGTGTCATTCTTCGGGCGTTGTCTACCTTGTTTCTGGAGACAAAGTCTCTACGCTGACTTTTTTGATTTACTCGTTTGTATTTTGTCTTGTTTGTCAACCTGACATAAACAGAGTCACCTGGGAAGAGAGAACTCCTGAAAAACTGCTTCGGTCAGACCGGACTGTGGGCATGTCTATGGAACATTTTTTTGATTTGATGGTTCATATGGGAGGGCCCAGGCCACTGTGGGCAGTGCCATCGTTTGGTGGATAGTTCTAGGGTTTATAAAAAAGCAAATTGAACAAGCCATGCAAACCAAGTCAGGAAGCATTCCTCTGGGGTTAGTGCTTCAAGGTCTTGCCTTGAGTTCCTGCCTTGGCTTCCCTGGATGATAAACTGCACCCTGTAAGCCAGATAAAAGCCCCTTCCTCCACCGAGTTGCTTTTGGTCATCATGTATATTATCACAGTAACAGAAACTAAATTCGGACAGTCTCTCACCGGCCGCAACTGTGAGTGTAGGCTATGTTGGTCAACCAGTAAGCTCCAGGGATCTGTCTGCCTCTGACTCACCAGTAAGGGACATCAGCAGGGACTGCCACAGCTTCACTTTCTTAACATGCATTCTGGGGTTGAATTCAGGTCCTCATCTTGCAAAGAAAGCAATGGCTATGTCTCTTCAAGCCCTGCTATTTTTTTTTCTGGTTGTTGAAACAGGGTCTCTTATGACCCAGGTTGCCTTTAAACTTGATACGGAAGGATGGTCTTGAACTCCTGCTCCCGCTGCCTCTGCCTCCCATAGGCAGCAACAGTGTCAGCTCTCCTTTACTTGAGAAACTCACTCAACTGAGTGGCCGCCTCAAGCCACAAGGAAAGGACTTTTGCCAAGCACTTTGGCGTCAGCAGAGATGAAAGGCCTATGCAACAATAGCATACGGTCCAATAGAAGAGTGTGTCCTGAACAAAGATTGTCATAGAACACATACTGAACATACCATGTCATAATGAACATAGATTGTCATTGCCTTGTTCAGGGGCCCTTTGGCAAGCAGATCTCTCTTTCCATATTTGGCCAGAAATGTGGTTTGACAGAACAAATGCTACTATTTTGAAATAAATGGGGTGTTATTTTTGTATATCTGTCATTGGAATTGGTCTTATGTTCCATAGCTGATATCAAACACTAGTAAATTCCCATGTAGAAATATTAAACCAAAATTGGAATATTGGTGATTTGGGAAGGCAATTCCCCATCTGTTGCTTTTGGAGGCAGATGAGTTCTTCCCATTTAAGAACAAGTGGAGTAGCTTTAAGTCATCTTGGTCAACAGATTACTCAAGAGGTTCACATTGCACAATGAAAAGGAGCTCAGAGCATCAGAAGGTCTCTTCTGTATGGCATGCATCTTTAAGTGACCTGATTCCCCTGAAAGCGACACAGTCGATCCTGGACTGAACCTGGAGTTTGACAGTTTTGTACAGTCTAAGATGCCTGAATACATGCTCTCCTGATCTGTCCTGGGTTTCAGAGGGTCATTTTATTTAAATGAGAATTGGCCCAATTTTCTCAAGGCAACAACAGTGTGACCTGGTGGGCAGCAGCTAAAGAGAGAAGGCAGGACAATCATGGAAGGCTGAGCAAGCTGAGGTCATATGCATGTTGGTGGTGTGAATGTCCTGGGGGTGGACAACGGCACCCAAGGGAGCAAGGCAACTCCTGGGCCCTGGTTCCGCTCACTGTTCACCAGGGCATGGCTAGCACCCTTAGCTACACAGCGTAGAGACAGGATGATGACCTGGCTGTCATCTTAGCCTATGACAAGCTCGAGCAGAGACCCACAGAGTCAGCACAGTACCCTCCAGGCTCATAGGCACATACTTTTCACCCTGAGTGGCCTGGACAGCCAGGCTGTGACCACCAAGTCCTCATAGCAGTGCTGGTCAGTGGGGCCATCCTGTCTTTCTTTTATAATTAATATCTAGTAGAGCATCTCTCTGCTCTGACAGGTCTTCTCTCTCTCTCTCTCTCTCTCTCTCTCTCTCTCTCTCTCTCTCTC
>NW_004949202.1:169699-193480 GCF_000317375.1 Microtus ochrogaster
TCTCTCTCACTCTATCTATCTATCTATCTCAATCTCTTTCTCTCTCTCTCTCATTTGTGTGTGCATGCGCATGTGCGCACATATGCGTGCTGTGATTTCTTTCTAAATAAACAGACACTAAATAAAGCTTTGGGGCAACCCCAACACAACAATGGGCTGTTAATATGTGCGGCTTTCTCTTCCTACAAGTCAGCACCACAAAGAGAAAACAACAACAGGGTCTTAAGGTCACATTTAGACTTGGCCTTCAGGTATGTTACCACTGTCCAAAAAGAGGCAAAGGTTTTTTTTTGTTTTTTTTGTTTTTTTTTGGGGGGGGGGATCCTTGCAAGGGTCTTGGAGACCTTGAACAACAACTAGACTTCCACCGGGCCTGGTTCCCAGCCTGACTGTAACTCCACTGACTGAAGCAGAGGGGAGCTGTGACTGTCAGAGTTGGGAATGCGTTGGGACAACAGGTGATAGACAACCAGCAGGCACCTGTCTATGTTTATTGACAACCTAGAATATCAGGACCCCAGGTAGGCTTTCCAGACTCGGCTTACAGCAGAGTCTCACTGGGAACTCTCAATCTTCAGGATACCCAGTTCTTTGTTCAGATCCCCTGAAGGGGCCCTGATGGGCCCAGGCATTTAGACTTGATCCCTCTGGTTGCAGGGTACAGCCCACCAATCAATGAGCAAGCTGAACTCTCATGGGGTCAAAATGAAGAGGAGGCGCACCACCACTTCCCACTTCCGGTTGTCCCTTATCTCCCAGGCTCAGATGAGTCACTGCAGCTGGGCAAGTGGCACTCCGTTCCTCACTCACTTTCCCATGTCCCCAGGAAACAGGCACACGGAGCCAGGGCTCCATCCTCCTCTGGCTCGTGGCCGGGCACTAGGGCTGGAGATGCCTCACTGCCCAGCCAGGCCTGCTGTGTGTCTTCTTTGAAGGACTCTCCACATGGACTTGTGTTGCAGACACAATCGAGAACATTTCCCTGTGCCACAGAGCCCTTCTCAGCCAGAGGAGCTTGGCCAGAGTCCAAAAAGCGCAGACTGCAGCAGGCAGTCACAGCTCCACCTGCTTTTCAGAGCGCTCACCCATCACACTGGCCGCGAGACACCCAGTGACAGCAGCTGCCCTGGGCTTGAGTATATCCTTTGCCTGGTTCCCTTACTAGTGACTGTGTTAATAAAGCCCAGGGGCCTCCACCTCTCCAGAGCAATACCGGACTTTTCCTTCTCTTGGCTATTATCAAATACGTAAAAGCAACTCAAGAAAGTCAGCCTTTATTGCAGAGCTCAGAGTTCACAGGGTTAGTTCATCGTGGCGGGGCAGACAGGGCAGCAGGTGAGGAAGGTCAGCTGGTCACGCAGGAAGCCGCTCAGGCAGGAAATGACAGTGGGCTGGACGAGCTACAAGGCAGAGCCCTCAGAATGGCTCAGTGAGCAAAGGTGCTTGCTACCAAGCCTGATGACCTGAGTACAACCCTCAGGGCTGACAGAATGGAAAAAGAGAACCAACTCTCACACACTGTCCTCAGTCCTTCACACTCATGCTGTGGCATGTACACACACACACACACACACACAAGCATACAAACACACACACATACACACAAGCATACACACACACAAGCATATACACACACATACACACAAGCATACACACACACAGTGACCCACTTCTTCTAACATGCCTTTGTTTCTTAAAAGTGCCACAGCCATCCCAACAGCTCCATCAGCTGCGGATCGAGTGTTCAAACACAGGAGCCTACAGGGAACATTTCACACTCAAACTACAACAGTGTCACCTTTCCACACAGTGAGGGTGGGAAGGATCTAAATGGGGGTAGATTTGCCGTTTTACCAAACTGCAAATGGCACAGAATTGGCTCAAGTATGAAGACTCAGCCATTGGCCTAAAGGATTCCGTCTAAGTTCTGATACTGCTCCAACCTCTTATGTGAGCCTCTACTATCCGCATCAGTGTGTTCTGGAGACTTTGGGGTGGGGAGGCACCTCCCACACATCTCTCTCAGAAGCCCTCAGCTCCTCCTGCTGCCATAGCAAGAATCCTAGATACGCTATCTCTTCTTTAAGCTCATCATGATAGAGCATGCATGTCATCCCAGCACTGAGACAGGAGGATTGCTTCCATCTGGAGACCAGCAGGGGCTGCACAGTGTGTTCAAGACCAGCTTGAGCGGGCACAGTAAGTTGAAGGCCAGTTTTTAACAAATAAATAAATAAATAAATAAATAAAAAATACCTCCTTTGAGCTCTGATCTCATCCATTCTGTATAATCTCTAAGACCTGTGCTATGTCTCACCCTCAGGAAGTAACTTGAGGGCTTCTTAGCACTAAGAGGTTGGTGGCCTTATCCAGAGTCACATGCCCAGTTAGTTGTCAGCCCAGTCTGGAATCGTGGCAGTAACAGCCCCAGTAGCCAATTCCCTACTTGAGTTATAGTATTCAACTGAGTCCCAGCATGCATCTAGCTTAGAAACCCCAGCCCAGCCCAGCCTCGGCCCCCCTCAGATCTCGAACTGGAGGACAGTAGCATCTTTTCCAACCTCCCACTCAAGCACAAGGCCGGTTCTGTGGCCCCCTTTCCTGTGTAAGAGTCCCCTCTGCAGCCTCCAGAAAAGAGCTGAAGCCAGCTGGGACTTCAGCATCTGGGGTCCTGCCCACAGCCAAGGAAAGACCCTGCCGAGCTACAGGAGGACCGGAGCAGCCCCGGGCTGCTCCTGCCTTCCTGCTGTTGTCCCCTCCTTCTCCCAGCAGCATGTGGGGCACATATGTCTGCCAGGGAGCGTCTGCGAGCTAGCGGCGGCTGCTGCTGCTGCGCAAACACATCTTAAGACTTCTTTTTCTTTTTTTCAACCTGGAAACTGTCATTTATAATCTGATTTTTATCTTTATAGGGCTTTGGCGCCCGGAGGTATCAGGCTTCTATATTATCTTGTTTCACTCAAGCCTGCAGCACCAGCTTGACATGCTGTTTAATCTTCGCACATCAAAGGCGAGGGCCTTGCTACACTCGTTACTATTGTTACCAGGGCTCAGACCCATCCCTAATCCCAGGGAACTGCAGCTCCCCCTGGGGAACTCAGCCTCCTCCCACCTCAAGTCTGCAAGACACAGCAAAGCCATTACCTTGAAAAATAATAATTAAATAGCAGAATATAAAAGCCAGTTGGGGGGGGGAGAGGGAGGAGGAGCAAAGAACAACATTTCTGTTGCTTTCCAAAGCGTTTCATTATGTAAATGGAGTCAGGGCCAGGGCACCTGCAGGGTGTCCCCTTGTCAGTGGCCTTTCCCAGTTTACAATGTTAATAGAAGTCTCTATTTATGTAAAATCTCTACTCCAAGAAGCAAAGAATACCCTAGAAGCTATGGAAGGACAGAAAGGTGTGGTAGACTATTACATTAGGACTGGTGCAGAAGGAGACAGCTGCTCCAATCAGCCTTAGCCCAACGTGGGGCCATTTTGTGGAAAACACAGCCAATAGCCCCATCAAGAACCCACAGGGGCAGGGGGAAAGTCCTGCTCTAGACTCCCTGGAGGCTCTCGGTGCTCCTGCCACTGTCTCTACTTCCTTTATATATAACTGAGGGTCCATCTCCAAACCCTTGTGGCGTGACCCAAGCCCAGGTGATCAAGTGTCCCCAACCTTCCTGGGTGTTGTCCATTGGGGTCATATCCATCTGCAAGACGTCATAGGTGAGAGCTGGTGAGATGGTCCTATTCTGTGAAGGTGTTTGCTGCCAACCCTGATAACCTGAGTTCCATTCTAGAGAGAGACTTGGTGGAAGGAAAGACCTGCTGGCTCCTGGAAGCTGTCCTCTGTCTCCCACATGCACCGTGGCACACTTGGGTGCACACACACACACACACACACACGCACACACACGCATTGGAAAATATAAGTAGGAATTAAGGAGAGAAACTTGTCGCCGAGTGGAACATTCACAGTAACTAACTGCCCAGAAGTCCAGCAGGGTCCTTTGTAGTATGAGCCTCACCCCGCAGGGCAGAGTGGTACAGCCAAAACACAGAGGGATGTGGCTCTGAAGGCTCCACTTCAGAGGCGACACAGGGTCCTGACCGGGTAGGAACATGACAGCCTGTGTCTGATGATACCCCTCACCAGGGAAATGTGAAGGGTGGGAGGCAGAAGAATCTGCATCCCGCAAGGTAGATGGGACTCTAGAAGCTAGACAGGGAGTCGTGGCGAATCAGCAGAATGGAGACTTATGCTCCCAAAACAGCCCCAGACAGACAGGACGGGAACACAACCAGCTGTTGAAGCCCCTTAAAGCAGCATCTGCGGCCAGAAGCACCTGGTGTTTATCATTCTTAAGAGTGAAGAACGGTCCAGGAACTGGCCACCTCTTGGCACCCACCCCTCCTGAAGAAGATTCCAGTCCACAGTAGGGAGAAGCCTTGCTTCTGTTTCCATGACAACTCTCTCAACACAGAAGTTAGCTTGATTTCAGGTGTTGTGACTAACACCATGATTTGCTTGTTGCTAAAGTTCAATAAATAAATGCTTATTGTGCAAACAAGTGTATTCTCCTGGGAGCAAAAGGCTGGATCACAGAATACCGCTTCCCAGTGACACACTTCTGGGGATGTGTGTTACTCTGGGAGTTTTTAATTACTGCAATGAAATAGCTTAACCAGCCTACTTGATTTGTAAAAGCGGGGGAGGGTGGGATTGGCTCACCATTCTGAAGGATGAAGGGTCCATGTCTGGTGGTAATGCTGGCAGCATCCTGAGGTAACACAGAGCATCAACTCAGCAGGACACAGAACATCATCGGGCTTGTCCTCCCTTCCTTACAAAGCCACCAGGATTCAGTTATAGGGTTCCACCTTAGTGATTTTTATTAAATGTTCTTGCAATCTTTCTATTTCTTTACCACTGTTCATTTTTTTTCTATGCCTAATATATAAATTAAGCTTTATCATATGTTTATATATAGGAGAAAGAGTATACACAGGATTCTTTACTATATATGTCTTCAAGGCTAGCACTGGTGGGACTTGGGTGGTGTTCCCGAGCCTGGGGCTGACTGTATGATGTTGTTAAGGCATAATTGTTTAAACTTCTGTGTATATTATTAAACTCCCATAGAACTACTCCCAGGTCCTGCTGGGATGCGTGTGTTTGTAGAGGGTGTTTTGCCCAAGCAGCATCCAGAGGCACCCGTGCGTGGTGATTGTAAACAGTAGGCTATTGGGCTCATTTCTGTTTGAGGATTCTCCAAAGATCTGCCTCTCATCTACAGCAGGGCGTGGCCATCCCCACCTTGGATTCTTTCCAAGGGTCCTGGAGTGGAACAGACCCAGTACTGAGCCCAAAGGTGTAGCTAAACTTTGGGTAGCACAAGAGAACCTACAGCCTTCCACAAGGGCTCCACCCTCTACCCTCCGCATGCCCTTCTAGAGTTACAGTTCAAGTATCTTCCTTGTGTGCAAGTCACCAACCCTGGTCTTCTTCCATGGAACCCAATCAGGATGCAGAGGACCACCAGTCCATGAGTTTCTTGGTCTGCGAAGATGCTCACAAAGACCAGCAGGTGCATCCTTGCTGGTCTTTGTTTTCCCGTGATGATCTTTAAAATGATGAAAACTCTATTCTGTTATCTGTGAGCCCTGAATGCCACCTTAAGATGCACGCTCAAAACCATTGGCTACAGAGACTCTGGGCAACATTTCCACACCCAAACTCACAGCAGACTGATTTAAAGTCATCAAGATGTGGAAACAACCTGTATGTCCATCAGCAAAGGAATGGGAAGAGAAAGGCCTACTATGGGATACTGTCCAGCCTCTCAGAGGAAGGGAATTCTAACACCAGTACAGCATCCATGCCGAGTGAATTAAGTCAGTCACAGCAAATGGATGCTGTATGATCCCACTCACCAGAGGTCCCTAGGCCAGTTAAGAGTGGGGAGACAGCAAAGGAAGGAGGTGACAGGGGATTGAGGGAATGGAAATGGATGTTTAGGGTTTAATGACCTTGGAGCTTCAGTATGGGAGGGTTCAAAGGTTCTGGAAGATAACTGTTGGGCTCGCTGCTCTGCAATGCAGACACACTTAATACAACCATCTTATCTTTATAAACAGTGAAAATGGTCAATTCTGTATCTCTCTCTCTCTCTCTCTCTCTCTCTCTCTCTCTCTCTCACACACACACACACACACACACACACACACACACGTATAATTTATAAGTTAAAAAAAAAACCCACTGGGTCAAAGGAAGCAGCCCATGTCTGCGCTCCCTAAAGGAACAGAAGCAGCAGAATGAATATATGTTACAGAGGCATTTATTAATTTCCAGGTTAGGGACTGGGTAGTCCATGCCAGAAAGGCTGAGAACCTGGCAACTGCTTAGTCTACAGGGCCGGACTTCTCAGCTGTCCCCATCTGACACGAGAGGATTCCTGAAGAGCCACCGGTCTTTAGTCCACATTGGAAGGCTTAAGACAAGTGACTGCAGTGGCAGGGGCATCAGGCCAGATGCCCTCATCAGCAAGGAGTGGGCAGCCCTGGACGCTCTTCCTGCATTTGCATTTGGTGAACACGTAGGTCAGAACCCGAGAGAGTGAGTCACAGTCCCAGTGAAGCCGCCAAGGTAGCAGGTCAGGGACCGGTCAACGCCTGTGCCAGCAGTACTCTTGGCCAGGGGTATGACTGATGCTCCAGGTTCACCGCCACACGGGGCAGGAGCAGTCACACCCAGGAGAGTGGCAAAGCGCAAGGGCCCCATGGTGACCACACTTGTGGCTGCCGCCTGGGCCACCGAGTCTCCTCTGATACGTTCAGCGGGTACTATCGCTTTGACTTTGCTCAGTTTTAAGGTTTGAAAGTCTGTCTGTTGTTTATTGGAGGACATGTTTCGCTTTATAACTCAATTAAAGGCCAGGAGCACAGCCTGGACTTCATGTGTGCTGCTTCTCTGTGACTGGGTCTTAGTTGAGATTCCTCGGAAGCCCTTGGAGCTGCGACTCTGAGTGTGGCCCACACAGGCAGGAAAGTAGCCCTGGCACCGAGAGGCTCATCTGTATACAGTCCTCTGCAGAGCTTCCCTGGGGGCATGGAGTGTGGGTAGGGACTCTGGTCATTGATGGCTTCCCTCCAGGGGTCTGCATCTTGGCACCAGGACTGGAATTATTTACAAGGCAATGGTTCTCAAATCTGAAGAGTTTGATTGGCTAGACTGACCCTGAAATTTCAGTTGTATTTGGGGACCAGGACACCTGATCCACTGTTGAGGGTTACTACAGCTCATTCTAGGATTAACCTTTGGGACCTCTGGCCAAGTCAACTGAAGACCTTGACTAGGAGACTAACTGCCGGGCTGGACACTGGTCCACTAGCTGGTCACCATCACAGGCTGGCACAGTGGATGAGTGTTTCTACCTGTGCTCTGAACCCGTGCCCATCATTGAACTGGGAAGCAAGACAAGGCAGCTGTGAGAACCGAATTAAGAAAAAGAGTATTTGGAAGGGACCTTGAGCAGTGACAATGGTGTAACACTCACCCCTGGTATGGCCCTGAGACAGAAAAGGAGACTCTGTGGCCCTCAAAGAAGACCCGTCAGCTTGGTCAAGAGGAGCCACCGGTCTACGACACCTGAGATGGCTACTCTTCCTTGTCAGCCTGAAAGGCCTGGAGTCCTGGATGGAAGAAAAGGAGGAAATGGGGAGAGCTAACTAGGGGAATAGCAGCACCCTTCTGCTTCCTGACTACAGATGCACTAAGACCAGCTGCTGACACTCTCGCCTTCCTATACCCTTAAACCATGAGCCAAAGTAAACCTTAGGTCCCTTAAATTGCTTTTGTTAGGCATTCTGTTACAGCAACAGGAGGCAACTAATACCAACCAGAACCGCAGGCAGATGTGTCCCTAGGCATGTCAAGGGTTGTTTCACAAGAACTAAGAGCCCCGTGGGATTTACTAGCCTAATGCTGCGACCCTTTACTACACTTCCCCACGTTGTGGTGAACCCCAACCATAAAATCATTTCCATTGCTACTTTATAACTGTAAATTTGCTACCATCATGAATTATAATGTAAATACCTGTATTTTCCAATGGTCTTGGGTGACCCATGTTGAAAGAGTCATTTGACCCCCAAAGGGGTTGCAACCCACAGGTTGAGAACCTCTGTGCTAGAATGTGGCACGGGTACTCATATTTTGAAAATAAACAAAATTTAAGAAGGAAAGAGAGGCAAGGTTTATGCAGTCGGCCTGTTGGAGTGTGCCCCGCCCACCTTCTCTGAGTCTCCGAAGTTCTCTGGAGCAGATGGGGGCTCCAGGAAGAGGGAAACGGATCTTAAAATTAGAGTCTGATGAAGCCACCAGAGGCCCAGACAGAGCACAACTAAAGAGACACCAGTGGTGAGAGAGAGGCTAAGCTGGCATCCCCCTGGCTGGAGGACCGGGGTCCCCTGTTCCAGCCAGCTCACTGGGCAGCAGAGGTCTCACATGCCCCTCACTCAAACCCCACTGCTACCAAAATGCTGTTCTCTCAAAACAGAACAGAGCACAGAGGGAGGCTTATCAAAGAGCATCATCTCACAGCAGGGGTGATGCTGCTGGCCCAGAGTGGCCCCCTTCAGGAAGCACTGACCCAGATGATTTCACCATTGACTCAATGCCTCTCCCACTGCCTCCGGAGGGCTTCCCAGGAAGACTGCTCAGGGTGACTGGGCATGGGGGTTGCCGGGATAGCCACTTTCCCTGCTGGTCTACAGCCAGCTTTCAGTTTGTGGGTGCTCCAGGGAACAGAGGGCAGACAGCCACTTGATATGTGAGTGACGAGAGCCACCACAACCCTGAAGACTGGTGTCACATCTGCTAAGACAGTCCCTACCCTGCCTGTGGTCTCAGGAATTCTCAAGAGTTCCCGAGCCTTGCCCTCAACTCTCACTGACCCCTAGGCCCAGGCTGTCTTTCTAGGCTTTTCTTTTCCTTTTTCCCTTCCCCTTCCTTCCTTCCTTCCTTCCTTCCTTCCTTCCTTCCTTCCTTCCTATCTTTTATTCTTTCTTTCTCATCAAGAAATGTGAGTTCAGTTCAAAAACCCACATTAAAAAAAAAAACCCAGGTATGATGGTACACCCCTGGGGTGGTGGAGGCAGGCAGGTCCCTGGAGCTGACTGGCTAGCCAGTCTAGCAGAATCAGAGAGTTCCAAGCCAATGAGAGACTCTGTCTTCAAAATTAATAAAAATGGGCTGTGCCTGAGGATCTAGAGTGAAGGTTCTGTACCCCACAAGCACGCAGATACATATATACATATAAATACACAAATAAGCTTACAAACATGCACACACAAACACACAAAAACCAGCTTGAAGACACAAACACATACACAAGTATGCAGACTTGTACACACATACAAACACACACACTAACAAGCACACAACATGCATTCACACATGCATAAACAAGCATGAAGACATGAACACACACAAGCATGCAGACACCTGCACACACACACACACACACACACACTTGTAGACAAATACACACTTGTAGATGCACACCCAGACACACAAATTCCAAACTCCTCCCGTTATCAGTTACTTTTCTCATGGCTGTGACCAGAAACAGCCTAACAGAAAAGCATTCATGTCAGCTCGCGATTTCAGAGATTTCAGTCCAGTATGGTAGAGCAGGAATGTCAACAGGAAAGCTCCACCCATGGCCCTGGGAACATGACCAGCTGTCCGCGTCAAAATGGACCCAGAAGCAGAGAGGCCTAACAGGAAACAGGCAGGTATCACCTTCAAAAGCGACAGCTAGTGACCCACCTCTGCCAGGCAGGCCCACCTCCTGAATTATCACACCTTCCCAAACAGCTGCCCCCACAGTTGAGGGCAGAGGAGTCAAAGTGGTGGGGGACACACCAGATCCAAGCTCTGACGTGCCTTTGTTTTGAAACAGCTTTTGAAGGAACAAAGTCATTATCAGAAAGTGGACCCCACCAGAGCCAGTCTCACGAGACCGAACTGGCTTTCGTCTTTCCCTTCAATGCATCAGAGCAAATTTTCCCTTCAAAGGTCTCCAGGAGGCCCTCCTTCCTCCAGCCTTCACCCTCTTCTGCTTCTAAAAGATTTTCTCATCATCTCCCTAGCTGCCTCTATTTCCATCCCGGGTGCCATCTTTGAAACAAGCTCAATTTCAGCCGGGAACACTCTCTTTCCCATGAGCGGAACAGCTTATGTCATCTGGTTTTGACGTGTGGGTTATTTACATTTTCCCTATCACAAAACACCCGAGAAGAAGCAATTAAAGGAAAGGAGGGCTTGTTTTGGCTCACGTTTTGAGGAGATACAATCCATCCCGGGAGCGGGCTGTGGAGGCAGGAGTAGAAGACGCAGCTCACATGGCTCTTGCAGTCAGAAAGCTAACAGTGAAAGGAAGTGGGGCTGAGCTCTAAACCTCAAAGCCCACCCTCTGAGAACCACCTCCTCCAACAAGCCACCCCCTCCCAGGTGTTCTAGAACCTTCCCAAAGAGCACCACCAACCAGAAACCGAGTGTTCAAACACGTGAGCCTGTGGGAGATGGTTCTTATTCAAACCACAATGTGTGCACATCACCTGGCCTAGAACCTTCAGTGAACATCAGAGAGAGGAGAAGAGGAGGAAGGAGAGCCCGTTCCTACCAGCCACATATCTCTGACTAACACTTTGCAGGCTGTGTTCTCCAAGGGAATTCCTCAGTAGGCTGGGAGCCACAAAAGGGACAGAGTGCTGACCCCATCTACGCTGGCAGCCACTTCCGTCTGCCCCTGTCTTCCCAGGTGCAGGTGGGCACAAGCTCCAATAGTGTGGGAATGGGCCCCTTTCCCTTAGAAGCCCAACCTTGAAGCCCTCCTGGAAAGATATCAAGGCTTCTGGTGTCTGCCCGTTAGCCCCCAACTGGTCGGTTTGAACACCGCTTTGAGGATCAAAGGTATTCTAGAAGGTTACAAGACTCAAAGATCAAGGAGATTCACCTGTTCATCAAAGGAGCCGGGAGGGCCTTTCCCGGGAGGTTCAGGCCCTGTGGTGTTAACCACGGGGAGTTCTGCTTTAGGATGAATGCCCTACACATGGCCAGGGACCAAGAGCGGCTGGAGGGTCTGGGCCCCCACGCACTCAGTGCGTGCCTGGAAAGCATCCAAGGGGAACCCATACCACAACCTTGTGTGGCTGCAGAGAAATTAGAAGAAAGACACCAAGGAGGAAGGGACGGAAGGTCAGGCCAGAGACAGAAGACAGCCACATCCTTAGAGACAGACAGCAGCGCTGTACGGATAGCGTGTGTGCACGGGCTGTGCTGGCTCCTGTGCAGGGAAGGTCTGCCTAATTCCGAAAAACTGCTGACACCATGCTACCAAATAACCACAACTCCTTGCATGTATGCATCTTTTTAGATAGTGGTAGAGAGAGATGGGGACTTGGGTCTCCTTCCCATGAAACACTGGGCTCATAAGAACAAACCATTTTCAAATACTACCCACCTATTCCCAAGCCAGCCAGCCTTCCTTCAGGCCAGAATTCCTTCCTGTGGACAACCTTGGTATGTGGGTTTTGGGGAACTCAATTCATACAATCCTTTGCCTCCTGAGTCAGGCCAGGAGTGTTTTTGCCTTCATGGTGATCCAGACATATTTGAATCGCCATAGGTGTTACTTGACTCCACAGCAGCCATGCCTGGCTTTCAGAATCACAGAGGTGCCTTCCCCCCTCCCTCCCTCCCTCCCTCCCTCCTTCTCTCCCTCTCTTCGGAGGTTCAGACAGCAGATGCATGTTAAGCAGGAGTCACATCTTACACCTTCTGGTAGGCACAGTTTGCTAAATGCTTGTGTATCCACGGTTATCTCTTGGTCTAAGGGGGGCTACTGCAGCATCAGGCTGCAGAAATATCATCACTTCCCAAAGTAGGAAGGAAAAGGCAATATCCACCCCCCCCACCCGAGTCATCCTTCTCATAAAGCCCAGGTAGCAGCAGGATTGGCTGGGAAATGCCCTCCCTGAGGGAAAGACAGCCACATGGGCTGATACCGCTGCGTGCATTTGAAACAATCTCACTTCCCTTCCCTATCCTTCATGTAAAGGATTGAGGGAAATTCCCAGCCAACTATAGAGTTGCTGAATAGGAGGGGCTCATTCTCTATAGTCATGGGGCAGAAGAAATTGCCCAGTCAGTAACATGCTTGCCCTGAAATCATGAAGATCTGACCCCCAAAGTCCATGTAAAAAAAAAAAATCTGATGGTACCTGCTTGCAGCCCCAGTTCTGGGGAAGCAGAAACAGGCAGGTCCCTGGGGCTTGCTGGCCAGTTACACTAGTCTACTTGGAGAGTTCCAGTCCAGTGTGAGATCCCACTACAACATAAATAAATAATATCCTGCTGGCAAGATGCTTCAACAGGTAAAAGTGGAAGTGTTTGCTGCCAATCCTGATGACCAAAGTTCAATCCCAGTACCCTCGAAATAGAGGGAGAGACCTGTCTCTCAGAAGGTGCTGCCCCCTGACTTCCATATGCAATTCAGGCTATGGCATCACACACACACACACACACACACACACACACACACACACACACACACATTTATTTTAAATGCCAACATGCACACATTTACAAATAAGTAAATAAAATACCCAAAAGTTTAATACACACCAGCATGCACATGTGTGCACACACGAAGAAAAACCCAAACAAGTCACCAAGCTGTTGACATGAAAGGACTACTTTATCTTTTCTAAAGCATGTCAGATCAGGCTCCAAGCCCCCACCCACTCGCCAAGCAGGGAGATTGGTTTCAGTCGTATCTTGCGGTTCCTTCTTAACCTCTTGCAGTGTTTGATGCTCACAGTGTCCGAGAAAATGAGGTACCAAGCCACACTTGGTTTCCCTTCAAAGTAACACAGCCCCTCCTAGTCCCCACCAGCTAGCCTGCAATCAGAGCTGGCAGGCCTCCTGGAACTCCCAGAACCTCCTGGGCTCTCTCCTAGATCCTGACAACACCCTCTGCCTTTTCTGCCCAGCAGTGTAAGGAAATGCTCGTGACTCGCTGACAGATGAGCCCAGAGTGTGTGCACAAACCCTCCACTGTGCTTCATGCTCATCCTGGTCTTCAAAGCAGCAGTCATGGCCATTCCCTCCTCCCTCCTCCCTCCTCCCTCCTCCGTCCTCCATCCTCGGCACTTCTAAATATATACGCTGGCAATCTACAACTCATTCCTTTTAGGCAAAATAAAATTACCCTTAGCTTTCCCAAAAGCTGGGCTATGTAAGTGATCTCTTCAAATAACCAGTTGCTCATTCCCTCCCTGATTCACTACACGAACGTGTCAAACTAACCAAGCTTGTTCCTCATATTTATGAGTCACACATGTGGACCAGAAAGATCCCGGGGGATTGGAAGGGCCAGCTCCGAAGATTCTTTGATGGTTAGGGAAAGTGGCTTCCATAGATGGTAGTTCAAACATTTGGAGATAAAAGCACACGTGGACCAGCTCCAAGCCAAATGCCTTGCTCAGTTTCTCTGATTCCTTATAGCCAACATGTAATAGGATGCCCGGAATAGTCTAGAAAACCTCTGCACCGAGTTAAAGGGAAATGATAGACTGTTAGCGTTTCCTGGCCATGAAAAAAAAAAATATTCGAGAATTCAACAGAGTAGGAGAAGTTTATTTTGACACCTGCTTTCAGAGGCTTCAGCTCATAGTCGGTTGACCCTGCTGTGCCAGGGCCTATGGTTAGAAGACGCCTCATACTCAGTTCATAGGAGAGCACAGCTGATCTCCTCGTGACAGTCAATAAAAAAAAGGGAGGTCAAGAAGGCACTCCCCATATCTCCTGCGGGGTCACACCTCCTGGGATCTAAAATCACCCATGAGGCTTTGTCTCCTGAACACTTCCAAAGGGACCACCAACCTTCCAAAGGGACTGTGAGCAGAGGAACAAGCCCTCACCATGAGATCCTCTGCAGAACATTCAAGATGCTGCCATTACAGAGTCAGTACTGTCTCTCGGGGTGCGACTGGAAGCTGAGTTCTCACACGGCTAGAGTCAAGCCTGCAGCATCCATAGTGAGGCTTGCCCACGTACAACATCAGCTCCGCCCTGCTTGTGCTGGACTTCCCACAGCATCTCACGAAGACCCAGGTGAGTCATGTGTAACAGTGTGGTCAGCTGGACTGCTCCTGGTCACCGATCCATTTCCCAGGCCAGATTAAAAGTTGCTTCCAGGGTTGGGAAGACGGCCTGTTGGGCACAGCATGAGCTTTGCAAGCACAAGCACTTGAGTTAAAACGCCAGAGCCCACGTTAAAAAGCTAAGGGTGGTGATGGCCACCTGTGATCCCAGTGCTGGGAGGAGGAGACAGAAGGCTCTCTACAGTTCCTGGGTCCATCGACTCTAGCCCAACCAGCAAGTTTCAGGCCAGTGAGAAACCCTGTCTCAAAACAGTGTCCTGAGGAATTAGACCTGAGGCGGTGCTCCGGCCTACACACACAGGCACACACACTCACCCACCCACACGGAGGCTTCATCTATACCTCCAACCTAAGAGTCAGAGTGTGTGCAAAGGCAGAGACCGTCGTGTGCTCGCCATGGTTCTGTCTGCTGGATGTGTTTTTGTGTTCCTCATGTTGACACTTCACAGGTCCCAGGCAGCAGCAATCCTCTGAGTCACAGACAGACAGATTAATAGAGTCCCCAGTAGACATGGGGCTCATTAATTGGTGCCTCGAGGACATCCACAGATTTGTAATTAATATCCCAGACCTTCCTTTCCCCAGGGGAATGGTAGGTGGTGCTGCCGGTAGGTTTGTGTTCAGACCCACAGAGTGGAAGTCAGCCATGTGCACTGGGAAGCCAGACTGGCTCGCACAGATGGCTTAAAACTAAGGATGTTCACTTTAAAACACTTGGCAGTGTCAAGTTGAAACGTGATTGAGTTCATAAAGCTATGATACACACTTTTTCGAACACATGACTGAAGTCTAAGTCATTGATTTTCACTAAGTATTTCTTCCCACTAAACAAAATCATGTCCCATTTATTTCTCTCAGTGGAGAACAAAATCAAGCATCCCTTCATAAGTCTTGACTCCAGAAGAAGTAGGCGGGGCCCCACCAGTTCAACACATGGACCCTTCTCAGGTCGGCCACATGTCCACCTTGGAGGCCCTTGGTTCCCTCTCTTTTTCCAGAAGTCCTTCAGCCAAGTCTTTATTGACAACCATGCAGAGAGAAAACCCTAGAAAGTCGGAGTGACTTTCTCTATTCCTCAACGGTTGTATCATTCTGCTTGGCTCTGAAAAAGGGAAGCAGAAACCCAACAGTCAGGGAGGGACTGTTTGGAACCAGTCCCCAATGTCCCTGAGACCAGGGACCACTGGGTTTTAACTCTGATGCTATTTGCTCAGGCAGTTTTCCCAGAGCCTTCCCCTTGGTGCTTGAGGTGATATTAGTTTCCTCAAGGCCCCTAGGTCCCTGGTTGGCATTCCCAGAAACTTCCCCAGGAAGGAGACCCTGCCCTATGACCACTGGTAAAGCCACCCTTCTCCCTGTTCTGTGAGAAGGAGGGGCAGCCCTGAACACTTGGCCTGCTAGAGTGCAGACCCAGCATGCATACCACCCAGAAAAGGGACAAAGGAGGTGATAAGGCCCCTAAAGCTCATGAAACCCTAAACTAATAGGAAATGGTTGATAAAATAAACGGTGATGTGGCATCTCGGATAGAAATTAAAACAGAAATGAGTAGTAAGAGAGCATTGAGAACTAAGGGGTAGGCATAGAAGGGCAACGATAGAAGGTGGCATGACAGGTGTACCCCACAGCTAGAACCAGGGTACATGCCAGAGGGCCAGCAGAAATGACTGTGTGCAAAGCCAGTCGGCTACTACTACTTGATGGGATGTACTCACTTACAAGAGTATCAACCAGTCACGCACTGACTGTAGCACACACACACACACACACACACACACACACACAGCAACGTGCCCTCCCCCCAAGTCATCATGTCACCCTTCTTTCTGACCTCTCTCCACCTTGAGGCTCAGAGAACTAGATCTTTTAAGTTTTTCCACGCCTCATTTCTCTGCCTCGTCAATCAGGAGCCTAGGACTCCATGAGAGGTGGTTGGCTGAGGGTCCTTATTCTCCCAAGTTAATGTGTTTCTGCTGTTTCCTTCTTTTTAAAGGATAGATGCTATGCTTAAATGTCCCTCTGTGATCTTTCTTGCACCAAGCCCCATGAACCAAAGGGATGGCTTCCTTTGCTCTCCGCCCCTGCATGACCACTGCTTGTGTTGCTGATGACAACATTTCCTTCCTCCAGCCTCAATCTTCACCCTAGCTTGGCCTTAATGTGGAAGACTGGAAAATCATCTCAAGGGCACTTCGGGAAATAGATACCAACTTCTGAACCTTCTAATGGGAGGAAGTAGTATGTACACACTCCCTTACTAGAGGAACCCCGAGGGTTTGCTGAGCCCCTCAGACCTGGAGTCCTGTCAGCAGGAGAGAGGCTTTGACTGCAGAGTCTGGCCTGCTATGCCCTCCTCTGAGTCATGAACTCCCCAGAGTCACACCCAGCAACTGGATCACTGTGTATTTTCCTGGGGCTTCCATGTGCCATTCACTTTCTGTATGTGTGCTTGTGTGCATGTGGAGGCCGGAGATCAAACTTCACTGTCCTTCCTCAATCACCCTACACCTTATCTCTCAAGACAGGGTGTCTCCCCAAACCTGGAGCTCTCTGACTAGTCTAGGCAAGCCCCAGAGCTCCTTCTACCTCAGCAGCGGGATTACAAACCTGCCAGCATAGCCAACTTTTTGTAGAGGTTCTAGGGAATAAACTCAGGCTCTCCTGTTTGCAAGGCAAATACTTTACCCATGAAACTCTCACCATGCCCTGCACCTCTCAGGAAGCCCAAGAGTGAACTGAGCTTGTGACTCTGGGCTTTAGTCACTAGTACCCATGGAAGCCACCTTGGCAAGCAGGTGCTGGTGCTAAGTTAGGTCCAGTGACTGTCCATCACCCCTTCAGTGTTTACAGAGCTACCTGGGGAGGCTCCCAGCCAATCAGGACTCAGTGAGTGGCAGTCTATGTCCTGGGGTCACCACCAGCCACCTTCATCCTGCCTAAAGCTGACCTTCAGGGCTCTCAGCAGGCTCGGGTCAGCCCCTTGGGCTTTATGCCACACGGCTGGACCTACCAGCTTCTGCTTCCGTACCGGAGAACGTCAGAGAGCAATTTGTTCACAGTGATGCTTAGAAGTGGCTTCTTCCAGTGTCGTTCTTCTGCCCGCCCCCTCGGTGCTGCAAACACATACAGCACACCACACACACCACACCACACCACACACAGACACACAGACACACACACCACATCTCGCTACACACAACACACAGACACTGCAAACACCACAAAAAAACAAATCATGCACAGACACACAAACACATCACACCTCACTACACACAACATGCACACACAGACACACCTCACTACACACAACACACATATACTGTACACAACACACACACACACACACAACACACCATGCAGGCCACACCTTACTACACACAACACAATACACCGCACACGCCATACACAGACACTCACATCACACATCACTATACACAGCACACATACACTGTACACGACACACACACACCACATACACCATACCACAATACATCACAATACAATACACCATATCGCACAGCTGAATACTCCACACCACACACATATGCTGCACTAAACCACACACACACACCACAAACACATACATCACTCCCCCCACACACACAGTGATTCTACTAACACAACACATCCAAAATAGCAAAGCTTAAACCAAAGGTGAAGTGGGAGAAGCACTTGTCCCCCCTCTCTACTCTTCCTTCCCCCAGAAATTCCCTATGAAACCACAAATCAGAGGAAAGATTCATGAACGAATGCCGTGTGTGTGTGGGAGTTATATATATGCACATTTTCATGTGTGTGCATGTGTATATGTGCCGGAAGGAAGGCACGCATGTGCACATGCGTGTGGAGGCCAAAGGTCAACATCAGCCTTTATGGCTCTGTCTGTTTGCAGACAGGCTCTCTCACTGAACCTTGAACCACCAATTCAACAAGTCACAGGCATGTTTCAGTCTCTGTCTCCCCAATTCTCCTGCTCCTTCTTAATCTTATACACAACCCATGCCTTTTGCCATGACTTGTGGATGCCCATGAGTTAGGCCTGCTTCTCACCCCCACAGCCTGCCCTGGTACCCTAAACCAGACTCTCTCCACCTGCATTCCTGGGTCTTATTGCATGGGCTATATAAGCAAATGTCCAGTCACTCCAGACAGACCACCAACAACAGCCCAAAGAACCAGTTCTGCCAAAGTCTAACCTGATGACCAGTAAGCTGATGGGGGTTTCTTGCAGGAGGTTGTGATTCGGAGGAAGGGGCATCACTGAGCAGCCCACCCTGGCATAGGTGATAACTCAGAAAAGCCACATGCCTGGAGCTGTCTGCACACTGCACACTTGGCTCCCTGGGGAGCCTCTTCCTCCAGAAGTTGATGCTGATCATGTGGTCTTGCAGGGGCTTTGTGAATCCTGTAACTTCCAGGAGCTTCCTGTGCTAAGTTTCCTTAGTTCCTGGGTCTTTAAGAGCCTTCCCCTTCCTGCCAGGGAGAAATTAGGTCCACAACCGTTCCTCACAGATGTCAAGACTTTCCCACCCCAGACTGCTCTTTGTGCTTAGAGAGTTCCTTCCATGGTGGCAATATCTGCAGCCCCTTCTCAGACTGACCCTGCAGATCCACCAGCCTCAGCCTAGACCCCCTTCTTGTCCTTGTGAGGATCTGACTCTTGTACCCTTTCCATCTCAATCCTTATTAAGTCATACTTTTTTCGTGGTGTTATAATTTCTACACACACTCTCTCAAGAGACTCTCAGCCCCCCCCCCCATGCTTGTGTCTGTGCATTCAGTAGCTGCTCAGTACTCACTGGGGGAGTGAATACACCAGAGATCTTACAGATGAGCTTTCCCACCTGACTTTACTCTGCTAAGCCATTGGTCAAAACAGCTTTATTCATTAACCAATTAAAAACAGCACAGATACAGAAGGACATCCCACATCAGACTGTGCTCGTATACTACCTCCCATGCTAAGGAATGGATATGATCTTGTTCACTGAGGAGTTCCAGAGAAAGGGAAGTGTTTATGGTAATTGTCCAGGACTTCCCAGACAGACCTCGGCTCATGCAGAAGTGGGAGCGGGACAGACAGCTCTCAGTCCCTCTCTGAGCACCATGACAGCCCTCACTGCAGGGAGTGTAAATAATAATTGAGTTGCTGCTGTGTCAACAGGGTGGGGTTCTGTCTTATTCGCTTCATGATTGGCTCTCATTACTGAGCCACTTGGACACTCAGTGAAGTAAGGAAAGATGAGAAGGACTAATGGTAACTGTTAGAACAGCAAAGGCTGATGTTTCTCTAAGATGTTACCCCAGAGAGGCTGTGAAAGGGAGGTGTAAGGAACCAAGAGTTTAAAGGGGTTGAAATGTGTGTGTGTGTGTGTGTGTGTGTGTGTGCGTATTTGTGTGTGTGTGCGTCCACACATAGAAAGCCAGAGGTCAGTCTTACCTGTTACCCTCAGGAATACCATCCACTTCCATTTAGACAGGTTGTTTCCCTGGCTGGTAGTTCTCCTGGTTGGCCTGTCTCTCTCCCCAGCACTGGGTTTACTAGCACATCACCATACCAACGTTTATTGTTTTTATCTGGATCCTCAGCATCCAACTGAGGTCCTCATGCTTGCAAGGCAAGTACTTTATCCCCACCCTCAGCCCAAACATGTGGGTTTTGACTGAGGACAGACATCAGCCCCAAATGGAAATTGCCAGAATCTTTCAAGAGCATCCCTGGGCTCAGGGCAGTTCCGGAAAGGACCTCAAGGCCAGAAAACTCTCTACCGGGGCCTCTAGACTCTTGTGTCGCTGGCGGGAGTGTCATCCAGGAGCAGTGAGCTCCTTCAGGTTGGAGCTGGAGGAGAGAACTGTGCCCAGGATCCTCCTGCAAGTCTATTCCCATTGAAGTTTGAAGCTTGACTTGTAACTGTTGGCACACGACTCAGTGAAAACTGTGCTCCTTTGCCCATTGTCTCTAAGTCAGAGTTTCTATCACTGTGATCCAAAGCAATACGAGAAGAAACGGGTTTATTTCACTTATAGCTTATCACTGAAGGAAACCAGGCTAGGGACTTGGGGGCAGGAGGCAAAGCAGAAGCCATGGAGAAATGCTGCTTACTGGCTTGTTCCTCATGGCTGGCTCAGCCTGCTTTCTTATATACCTCAGGAACACCTGCCTGGGGTTGCTCCACCCACAATGGTGTTGACCCACCCACATCAACCACTAATCAAGAAAATATCCCACAGGCCTGTTGAGCTGGTGGGATATTTTCTCCACTGATGTTCTTTCTTACCCAAAGACTCTAGCCTATGTAAAGCTGACATAAAGCCAGCACAGTCTTTGTTCTTTCTGCTTCTTTTATTTTTTTTTCCTTATTTACCTTTTTGGGTAAATTCCTAGCTTTCCGTGAGCAGCATTCACCTTGGTGCTTCAGTCAGGATCAAGACAGGAAGACAGCTCAGTTGGCAAAGTGTCTGCCTTGCAAACATGAGAACCTGAGTTCCACCCAGAACCTATAAAAAAAAAAAATAGAAAAAACGGTTTTAACATAGAGAACCTGGGGCCATTCTGCAAAGGCCATGGTGAGCTTGAGCAAGGGTGGGGCTCCTGATTTGGGTCTGGTTCATTGTCCTCAGCTAACCCAGGTACTGCCTACTGAAGAGCTACTTGAATGGAATGCCTCTCTTTTTCCCATGAATGTCCCACACAATGGCATCTGTCGTTCAAACCCTTGACACACCCCAAAAGAACGCTTCCCGGCATACTTAGCAGTCAGATGGCGCTATGTGAATGTTCAGAGAAGTGGGGTGTAGGCGCTCCGTGACCCTGGAAAACATAGCAGCCCCACTCTGGCACAGCCAGCCTCTGTAAGCAGAAGTTAACAGGGCAGACCATGGAGCTCCAGGGGTGCCACGGGAATCCAGTGACCCTGTTCAACACCTCTGAGGATTCCCCAAACTCTGAGTTGATTGGTCAAGGCACCAGAGAAGGAGAAGGAAAAAAAAGATTTTCTGGAGTGAGGGGGAGCAGAAGCTGGATAGTTCTATGCTGCAGGTGTAGGCCCACTAGGCAAAGGACACCATTGAAGACGTTCAAATCACACACCCAATTCCTGAAGCTGATCCCGTGACCAAAGAACCAGGCGCAATGCTGGAATGCTCAGCTCCTCTGATCCTGGGGACAAGAAAGGGGTGGGAGGACTTCTTAGTGTGGGACAGGTGCTTAGGAATCTGAAAGGACGGGTCCGGTTCTGTGCCTGCTTCACTCTGTGGGACAAGAAGGGATGCAGACAGCAGACGGGCCCAGGACCACCTCTCCGTCTGTCTGTTTGTCTGTCTGGGCCTATTCCAGGGCTCTGTCCCCATGAAACCCAGCTCAAGGAAGGTGTGGAACTAAGCTTGTTGTCATTGGCAAAACTCCACCAACCGGCAACAGAGTGTCCTCACATCACCTCAGCCCGGTCCTCTTGACATTTACACTATAGATTTGTCTGAAATCACACATGTGCATGAATGTGCACGCACATGTGCGCGCACACACACACACACACACACACACACACCACACACTGATCCAGGGCAGCAGGAGGGAGGCATAGAGAGCCAGCTGCTTTTGCCTGTGGTCCTAACCAACCCACGTAACTCTGAACTGTAGAAAGCTCATTCTAGACAGAAAAGACAACACCTAGAAGGGACAGATCAGAGCCATCAGAGCCTCCCCACGTCCTGGGGAATCCTGGCTCCACAGCTGAGGTGATCTAAGAGCTTACAGCTGAAAGCGAACCCTCTCCAGCACGCCCAGTAGCACAATGCGACCCCATGCAGCCGGTGCATTCACGGGGCTCTTCAGTGTGGGCCCCTGACAAATGCTGCTGCTGCTGCTGCTGCTGCCAACTGAATCTCTGGACAAGAAAACACCAGAGAGCAGTGACACCAACAGGAACCTGACCTGTCTTTAGCAATGTCCTGGCCCAATGTGGACAAGCCAGCACAATTTCCGGGGGAACTTCCTCCCACACCTTTCTCACTCTCTGTGAAGGAAGTCCTGAAGCAGCAATGCCTTTGACAGAAAACACACACATACACATGCACACACACACACACACAGAGAGATTAATTTTACTTTTGATGAGTTTTCATTGAGGCTTTAAAATAAAATAAATTAGTCATAATTTTAAATTCGACATGCAACATTGATTTTCTTAATTGATGGTCACACAACCAAAACCATGGCTGAGAAACCAACAACTCACCGTTCCACCTTTTGACTCCGCAAGTACGGAGCACCCGGGACCTTGAAGGAGCCTCTGGGAGCACATGTCTGAGCAGGGGTAGCCAAGTATGCCACTTGCAAACGTCCTGTGATGTCTGTCCTACTGCCCCCTCTGACTGGGTTTCCTCTCCCTGTCTGTTGGACACTGCAGCCGGATTCCAGGAACTGTGCTCTTCCAGGGACCCCTGCTGTGGGATTCCCGTCGCCTCTGAAGCCACCTGCAGGGGCACAGCAGGTTGGAGAGCCCCTGAGAGTTCCACACTGCTCTGCTCTCCTTACAAAGATCCTCGCCACATACGGAGACCACTTATTTTTAAACTGTATGTCCAGTTAAAAATGGCTTCATGGTGCCACCGACATTTAACCCACTCAGAGACCGTTTGCCCCTCAATCTTGAATCTAGACAGTTTGTACAAGGACAGTTCAGAAGAAGGAGTGGCCACGGGGTTGCCACAGTGTAGCCTCTTTCCGTTGTCTGAGGAGCCAGAGAAAACCCAGCTGCCATATTGTGAGGAAGCCCAAGCTGCAGGTGTGGGGAGGAAGTAAAGTCTCAGCCACTGCCCACTAAGGAGTCAGACTGGTGAGTGACCCTGTATTTAGATGTCCCAGCCCAGGCCCTAGACACCGTAGACCAAAGAGGAGCTGCCCTGCTGTGTAATATCAAAGTTTCTGGTCCACAGGACTTGTAAGCTTACTTTGTCTCATACTAGGTTTCCAGGAGGCTCACCACCACCCTACATTGCCAACAATCTATGCCCACAGCAGGGACACAGCATCCTCGGGATTGGCAAGAAGTTTTTTCAGTAGCCATAGGCTTGGGTCTCAGTTCTGCCTACCTTAGTCTTGCAGCAACCTTGAGAATGTTTGTAGGAAAATTTCAGGCATGAACCAGGCAGTAGCGATGCAAATCACTCAAGGGGGTTCCTGAGTGCTATGCTAAGTCGTGATGGAAATGTGCCGTGCCCAAAAAGAGAAGGACTCTCTCCACGTGGGTGAGTGGAGTACGGGAAGCCCAGCAGCCAGCAAGCCAGAGTATAGCACCAGCTCCTTAGAGCAGAAGTTGGACACTGCCCAGCTCTCTAGCACTGGTGTACCCCTCCCGCTGACTCGCTAGCTTCACGGCACCCTTCCAGCTCGGAGCCTACCCAGGGTCTCTAAAACCTGCTGACTTCAGCTTCAGATGTCTGTATATTCTTATGGCCTGGAGAATGGTCTGCAGTAGTCAGAATTTTGGTTTTGAATAAGCAAATTTATTAAATATTTAGCAAGTCGAAGCAAAAGAATGAGTAGCAGATAGATAGAT
>NW_004949202.1:193808-203159 GCF_000317375.1 Microtus ochrogaster
ACATCACCTAGGGAAGCCCATTGTAGGCAGCCAACTGAAATCCCCAGTAGAAAGAGCCCCAGCCAGAGCAGAGTGTCTCCCCTGGATGAGTCCAAACGAAAGAAGAAATAGCAACAGATAGAGATGACATCATTCAATCAGGCATTCGCAGCTTTCAGCAGAAGCTGGCTGGGGAAGCTGAGGCAGTCAGAAGGTGTTTCTGGGTTGAGTTTTCTCTCTCTATGACTGAGCTTCCTACAGGTTTCTTCTTTTACATCACGTGGTACAATGAGAGCCTCTGTTGGGAATGGGTTTACCTTTTGAGTGGTTTTAAAGACCTGATGTTTCTACTCTTGGGTACTTTTGCTGCTATTTCCTTCCTGTTACAGAGTTGGGGGGGAGGGCTCTCACCCCCACATAGGAGGCCTAGAAGGCCACTGTGAGTCAAAAGTGCTTGGGTCTGAGATGGGGGGCAGGGGGTGACTCTGCTTTCAGAGTCAGCTTTTCAGTGAGGTCAAGCAACACAAAACAATTTACCAACATAAAGCACATGCACCGGGGGTCCCGCAGGCCAGCTGTGGGGGGAGCACCTGTCGTCAGCCAGGGGTGACAATGGACTTGCTGTGGAGGTCCAATCTCACTTGACTCTGGAAGCCACATCTGGTGCCCACCCTACTTCCAGAGACCTCCCTCGACAGCAGCTGCTTGACAACTGGGCTTCAGCCACCTTCACCACACAGATGGCCCAATGACAGGTGCCATGCAGGCTCCTTTCCCAGACTGCCCGAGCAGAGCTGGCCTGTGGCTCAGCATTCCGCGGACTCTGGGGCCACTCTGATAGACGGCACTGTTCTGTTCAGCCTGCCTCCACCTCCGTTCCCCACCCCTAGCCTTGACCTTAGCATCTAAGCCAACAGGCCACCAGGACATGGGCTGGAAGATGGATGGGAGGATATAAGCCTGACTTGAAGTCTGACTACCTGGCCTTGAGTCCTGTGTGGCCTCCGAAAAGGCAACCATGTGAGCTTCAGTCTGCTTGCATATAGGCTGCTCGGACCCTACTGCTGTAAGAATAAAGAATGGCTTGGACAGACTTCCACCAAGGCCCAGTGAACAACAGTGAGTGTATACCCACAGTGTGTATGTATGCCCGCAGTGTGTGTGTATGCCCACAGTGTGTGTGAATGCTCATAGTGTGTGTGTATGCCCACAGTGTGTGTGCTCAATTATACATGCCCACAGTGTGTGTATGCCCACAGTGTGTGTGTGTGTCCACAGTGTGTGTGCTCAATCATATATGCCCACAGTGTGTGTACTCAATCATATATGCCCACAGTGTGTGTATGCCCACAGTGTGTGTGTGTTCGATCCTACATGTCTACAAGGTATGTATATATGTGTGCCCACAGGGGTGTGTATATGTGCATGCACACAGGATGACTCTCCCTGGCACAGAGCTCATAGACAAGTGTGTGTGCATGCACACACACATACACACACAAACACCCTATAGGTCTACACACACATATACCTTGTGGTCCTACACACACATATCCCCCCCCACACACACACACACTTTTTCTCAAACAAACCAGCACTTTGGAGATTCCACCCACTTTTCAAGAACTATTTGCTTTGGCCAATCATCTCACTGTCTGTCTTTTACTTTTCCACATGAACATACTCAGCTGTGTGCCCCAAACAAGTTGAGAATGTTTCTCTGATCCCCTTCTCTTCTTCTATCACCCACCCTGGGTTAACTTCCCAAACCCTTCCTGAGGCTCTGTGGGCTTCTGTCCTGGATCAGCACAGACTCTGAATACCGACTTATCTGGCAAGAACAAGGTGAGCACGTCAGCCCTCAGAACACACTGGGAAAGCAAGAAGAAATTTCCAGGAGACCACCCTGGAAGCAGTCCAGGAACACCATGCCCTGCTAATTCCAGCATACAGTGACAGACCTCCATATCTCTTTACCACTACAGGGTGTTTAAGGGGTGATGCCTACAGGTCCCAGCCCTGGCTCAGACAACCCAGCACCATCAAGAACAGTGCACAAAGGAAGAAGCAGGCAGAAGCTGGCAGCCTGTACACAGAACACCAAAGATACAATGTGTCTTCCAACTGGACTCCTGCAGAGGCACCTGAGCCATGATAGAACACCAGTTGTAACATGAGGGCCTGATTGTCGCCCTGGCAGCCAGGCTAGCTGAGCCCTGAAATAATCACACAGAGTTCTACATTAATCATAAACTGATCGGCCCATTAGCTCAGACTTTGTATTAGCTCTTATAACTTATATTAAGCCATTATTCTTATTTATGTTAGTCACATGGCTCAATACCTTTTTGAGTGGGGCAGGTAACATCCTACTTCTTAGGTGGTCTGGGCAGCACTGGGGAGGAATGGGCTTCCTCCTTCCCAGCATTGTCCTGTTCTTATTGCCCCACCTTTACTTCCTGTCTGGTTGTCCCACCTATACTTCCTGCCTGGCCAATCAGCATTTATTTAAAACATGATTGACAGAATACAGACAATTCTCCAGCACCAACCAGTCCTCAAACACTCTGCGATGAAGGGTGTCTGCTGTGCTGCTAATGATCCCCTGACAGTCTATGGTTCCTGTGATGCAATTTGTGAGTGAACTCAAATGGTCACAAGCTTGACTCTTGCTTCAGTGACCTCTTGCTATGAAATCTCTGCTTAATCCTGACTTCTGCACTTCCCTCCCTGTGGCCCCATATTTTTAACTGATTTTTCTCATGCCATGTAAAATGTCTGTAAAAACCAATTTAGCAGAGGAATGCCTTACTTTGGCTTATGATTGAAAGAGATGTGGACCATCGTGGTGACGAAAGCTTTATGGCAGGCACTCAGCACTGCTTTCCTGGGTCTCCCATTAATTGATACCAGACAGACTCTTCAAGTCTCTGCTTCCCATGGTTGCCTGCCCATCTGATATTGTTTGCCTGATCCGTCTGTCTGTCTGCACACACACAGCAGATTGGCAAGCCCCATAAGTGAGGATCTGAGTCCCAGGGAACCCACTGGGCTTTCCCAGTGTACATATTGATATATTAAATACCTGTGTCTGTGACTGAGATAAACTGGACCAATAGAATCAGGAATAGGGGGAGTTCAGACTGGCTCAGTGGTTAAGAGTGACAAGGGACAGCTCTGCAGTTAAGAACACTGGCAGCCTGTGCAGAAAAGCAGAGGCTGGTTTTCAGCAGCCACATCAAGTGGCTCACCACCGCCTGTGACTCTGGGGAATCTGACGCCCTCTTCTGGCCTCCACAGGTACCTGCACTCATGTGCACACCCCCAGACACACATCATTTTAAAAATAAAGTAAAATAAGAAGCAGAGAGACCGTCTGCTAAGACAGGAGGATTGGACAGGAGTGGACCAGTGGGCCAAAGGTAAAGCATGGGACTACATGCTGCTGGACCCTTTCTAGGACATTACACAGCTCCTGCCTCTCACCAGCTTGTCTCACCCATGCAGTTTGTTGGTGATGCTAAGGTGAGGAAGAACTTACACTCTTTCTCTGCAAACTGGCCTAAGTGTGCTCCAATTGGCACATGAAGCCAGGTAAGGGAAGGGCTAGCTTTGTATGCTAATCTTGATCCAGCTTTCTCCTGCCACAAGGGGATACAGGGCTCTGACCTCAGCTGCTCCAGCATGGAGCCCTCCTCCTCCTCCTTTTCCTCCTCCCCCTTCTCCTGTGGCCAGCTGCAAGGCAGGCAACTGTTGAAAGCGACCTAAAAGAGCAACTGTGGCCCAGGTAGGAAAGGCAGGAAGGAGATGGGAAGACAGTACAGGTTCTGAGCAAACGATCAGTCTGTCCTCTGTCCCCTCCAGCAGCAGGGGTGGACCCACCTTCTGTGTGTCAGCTCTCTGCTAAGGCCTAGGGCAGCCCATGGCTCCAATATTGAACCCTGCCACCTGGAGCCCTCCAGCCTTCCTTGACTTCTTTGCCAGGAACCTAGAATCTCACTGCTAAAGGTCTTGCCCATTCCAGAGACCAACTTTCCCTGTAGCTACTGCCTCTATATCCCTTTCTCAAACAACCACCAGGAAAACAATAAAATCACATTGTGTTGGAGGTAGCGCCAGGTCACATTTCAGCTGCTGGTCCTAGAACCTGTTTTAGTCTAAGTGAGCCTAAGGAGCCTGGCAGCTGGCCAGCAGAGTGACCTTGGGGACAGCAAGCACTCCTCGCTATAATTTAAGACCTGAATTTGCACACTGGTCCCACCCACAGCACTGGGTGCTTTTCAATGGTCTCTGAGGGTTCTTGAATGCAAGTGGCCTTCAGGGAAGGCGTGGGGATCTGTGTCCACAGGAGCCAAGTCTCTGCACAGCTGGCGTGCACTGATAAGAGCATTCATTACCAGGGAAGGGCTGGTCCCCTGGGTGCGTGCTCTCCTTCCATCCCCTGGCTTCTTGATACTTTGTCCGCTGCCATCACCGCGAAGTACAGTGTGACCTGGCACATTCCAGCATGTGGCCTGGAGCCACCCAGCCCTTCTCATTGGCAGAGAAAGGGCTGGGCCACACAGCTGCTAAAAATGGCTGTTTCAGCCTTCCTACCCCAAAGAGTACGCAAGGACATTCCTGCCATAATTGAGGAAGATCCAGCCCAGCTCCACTTTGTGGCAGCTGCTCCCTAGGGCTCCGCAAGACTGCAGTAGCTCTGCCCAGGCCTCCCTGCATTCCGCACACTCCAGTCAGAAGCCTTCCTGTGCAGGAGCTGCAAGCCCACCAGGCAGAGGGCGCTCAGAGCTCCCTGGTCCTACAGGGGTCAGGGGCAGGCATGTCATGGGCATGTCTCCTCCCAGATAGACTTAATAAGCCACCAAATGCCAGTCTCCCTGCTGAGGTAGGGAAACTGGACCTAAGAATGCTGATATCTTGCTGCTCTCTTTCAAAGCCCAGCAGGGTCTGTCTTCAGGATTCCCAGCTCCTGGGTTATGAATGAGTTATCTTCTGTCATCTCAAGCGGCTGCTTTGAAAGGTGAAAATGTAAAATACACGAGCAGGCTTTCGACCTTGGGTGAGCCCGAAAATCTGCCTATGCATCTCTAGACACACAGACAAGTGGTCTCTAGGGAGCAGGAAGCTCAACTGAGTCTCCAGCCCACGCCCTGGCCCAGCCTTGCGGTAGAACTGGAGTCAGGCGCCATTGAAGAGGAGTTGGCGGCCTTCCCAGCTTGGGAAAAGAGGGCTGCATTGGGTGAGTCCCACAGACCAGGGTGCCCCTGGGGCTTGTAGACCAGAGCAGAGTTAGGAGCCCCGCCAAGCCTCCTCTCCAACGACACCAAAATTATCCTGTCGCTCCTAGCGCCGCAGTAAACATTACAAAACTCTTTGAAGTTCAAACCGTGCCTGCCCACAGAAGGGGTTCCCCAGCCAAACTGTCTTACAGGGCAATTAAGATGTTGTCTGCAGGTATCAGGCTGTCTGCAGGGTTTGCTGGGGCTCAAGAATGGTCTGCCAGAAGACCAGACACAGCCAGGCGGTGGCCACAGGCCTGGAGTAGGGGCTGCAGTTGAAAGAAATGAGCCCAGGGGGACACCAGAGCCTGTGACGGGGAGGGGGGGGCCCTTCACCGTCTACTTCCTGCCTGCACCTTGGTCTTAGGCCCCATACCTGAGCTCCAGCTGTTTTTGTGGGCGGTGTGTGCCTTAGCTCTGGGTGAAATTGTAAGAGCGGCTTTTTCAGTTTGCTTTTTATCAGAGAGCTGAGAAAGGACTTAAAAGCTGTATCTCAGGCCTTTCAAATAAAACCTGCAAGACCGGAGAGGGAAGAAGACCACCCCAGCCCTGAAAGGGAGCCAGCATGTGTCAGCCCTCCCTGGGCCCTGGCTAGGCTGCCAGCTAGCTTCAGGGAGCACCGGGAGCACTGCTTGGGGGTTGGGCTGTGGTTTTGTTTGGATCCTATCAGGAGCCTATGTCTAAAAACCAAAGTAAACCGGGCGATGGTGGCGCACGCCTTTAATCCCAGCACTCGGGAGGCAGAGGCAGGCGGATCTCTGTGAGTTCGAGACCAGCCTGGTCTACAGAGCTAGTTCCAGGACAGGCTCCAAAGCCACAGCGAAACCCTGTCTCGAAAAACCAAAATAAATAAATAAATAAATAATAAAAACCAAAGTAGAGTTTCTCCTGCCCTGCAACAAAGCACATGCTAGTCACATAGCACCTGAGTCCTCCCTACCCGAGAGCCCTGTCTTCCTGGGAACTCCCTATGTGAGTGGTGCCCCTGGCCTAGGCAGGTATCCATGCTGCCCAAGGATGCAAACAAGGACATGGAAGAAATTCCAGAAGCTGCAGGGTAGAGCAACGTACAGACTGACCCACCTCCAGATGGGCCCATTTGTGGTTGCAGAAAAAAAAACCACCAGCCCAAAAGAACAGTGCCTGGGCTCCCTGGGCCTGAGACAAATGGTAAACTTCCTCAGGGACTCAGTACGGTCACTCAAAAAACCAGCACCCTTGCAGGCTGTTTGGGAAAAGCTGTATTTGTATGTTTGGTTATTTGTGGTCACTGCCAGGCCAGGTTCCTGCAGCTCATGACTGCAGGGAACCATGCAGACCCGGATGACATGTTCACACTTGACCACGATCAGAGTGTCCTGTTCAGGACACTTCGTCCAGGCACCTGCAGAGTGTAGGCTTCACAAAGAGTACTACACCCTAACCCGGAGGAGCTCCCACACACACTGAGCTGATGGCCATCTTGGCCAGCAGCCTAGCTGATTCTTTACACTAAAGTAATATACATGATATACACTAGCTAGTTATTTTATGGTTTTGTGTATGTCTGTGAGTGTGTGTGTGCATGTTCGTGTGGGTATGTATATGTGGGTGCATGCATATATGTGTGCAAGGAAAGGCCAGAAGTCAATGTGGGGGTACACTCCTCAATATTTGTAGAGACAGTATCTCTCACTGAACCTGCAGTTCATCAGCTAAACAAAATGGGCTGAACAGTAAGCGACAGGCCGTTCTGTCTCCCCAGTGCTTGGACGGCAGACATGCACCACTGTGCCCACTGTTTTATGTGCACCCTGGCATCTGAATTCAAATTTTTATTGTGAAGCAAGCAATTTACCAGCTGAGTCACGTCTGCACCCACTCTGCCCTCTCACCATTTCTAAGTACACACATCATCAGCTCCGACGGTTCTGCAGTCGTCACCGTCACCATCACCCACCAGAGCTGTGTTCCCCAAACCGAAGCCCTGGTGGCATTAAACACTGGCCCCCCTCCCCCACCCACCCTGCCAACCACTCCACTTTCTGTCTACAAATTTAACTACCTTTAAAACATTGTGGGGTGGAAACAGATGGAATTCCCTTTTGGGCCATTTTCTAAGGAGAAAGGAGCTTTGTGAAGGCAGTGCCATCAAGTTGGGCAGTCATTTTAGGCTGTTTTCTTTATTTTTTTCCATTAATATGCACAATAAAAGCAATAACTCTAGCTCTTTGAGTTGTAAAGTCTGTGTAGAATGGTACAACTCCCCCTAAAGTTAGTTCATAGAAAGTTTCATACACTCTCCCCCAAACAGCCCCCCCCCCTTTATATTCCCATATCCACGCAACTGCTTCATCTACCAGCTCACTCTTCCGGCTTTTGTTTGGTCTCCGGAGAATGTCTGCTGGTGACTTACCACGGCTCAATGTTACCATCTTCCTGCTCTTGCCTGCAGTGTAATTCAGTGAGAACTGTACTTGATATTTTGAAACTGGGTCTTTGCTCTCCTTGGTCATATGCAGTGTGATTTGGGGGTGATAGGCAGGGCAATAGTATAGACTGTAACTTCCAGACTATTCCATCATCACCAGGAAACAGGACAGACAGACAAGGACAGGACAGACACACACTACGTTCACCCAGTTGTGTGAGACATTTGGTGCTTTGTTGTAAACAGGCTTTGTTGGCCATGGCTTTGCCGGACACCACCGGGCTGGTGGAAGTGTTCTGAGCATGTTGGGGGGTAAAAGCCACAGTATCTGGCAAGTTACTAACTCTCAATGTCTGCTCCACCCCTGTCTCATTCACTGGCATCAAAGGACAGCTAGCTACATTTTAAACTGTGTAGCTTCAGAGACTGACTTTGCCCTCAGCCTAATGCTGTTGGGAGGCCCCTAAATCACTTGTATAACAGTAGCTAGGTCCTTCATGCCATCTCTCAGTAGCACCCCTTTGTTCTTGCAAGGGATCTGTCTTGTTCTCTCTGTCCATCTGTGTCTCACCTGCATTCTCAAGTTTCTCCCCCGTTGGTTGTATGCCAAAACTTTTTTGTGGATGAATAATATTCCAGTGTATGTTCTTAAGGTATCCAGGGCTCATTCACCCCCATACAGTAAAGCCTAAGGTTGAAGATAGGATGGTTGTTAAGGGAAAAGTGAATCCTCCCTGTTGTGGGATGTTTGTACACTGCAAGAATATGTGATGCTGTGATTGCTGTAGTAAAAAGCTGAATGGCCAATGGCTAGGCAGGAGGTATGGGTGGGACTTCCGGGCACAGAGAGGACTCTGGGAAGAAGAAAGGCAAAGATGCCAGGGGAATGAGTGGGATGTACAGGAGGAGAGGTAACAGCCAACAAGCCACATGGAAGAACACAGATGAACAGAAACAGGTTAATTTAAGTTATGAGAATTAGTTAGAAACAAGCCTAAGCTATAGGCCAAGATTTCATAATTAATAAGAAGTCTCCATGTCATTATTTGGGAGCTGGTGGGACAGAGACAGACTTGTTACACCTCACAGGTCCTCAGTGGCAAGAGCCCATGCTGTGCTGGCCCTGAAGGAAGCCCTGGGGAAAGGTCAGGAGGCAGGAGTGAAGCAAACAGCAACAAGATTCCTGATTGTGGCCTCCTTGGGAAGGAACCAGTCAGACAGGGTGAGCAGGATCTGGGGCAGAGCTGTCCTTGTTGTCGTCCACCTGGTCCTACTAAGGAGAGCAGCTGTATGGTGGCTAGGTGTGTGGAAGCCTGAGACAGGAGGTTCTAGGGGAGACAGGGATTGAATAGTTGGGAACAGGCCCTTTCCTAGGAAGTAGCTATGTGCTGCAGGATCAGTGAGGCCTCACACCACAAAGTCTCAGAAGACAGGAAATGCGGTTGACACACACATGCAGGCTGCCTTTTTTTTTTTTTTTTCTTTAATCCATTCATTCACTGACAAGGTCTTAGTCTGTGTCTGCCTTTCAGCTACTGCAGTAAATGCTGTTGCTTACTGGAACATGCAGGCATTGGCCCCAGTTCTGAGCAGCCTTTGTATTCTTAAATGTTTGTGTTTGTGTGTGTAAGAGGGAGAGTGCATGTCGGTGCAAATGCACAAGTGTTGGGAAGCCTGAGGGGA
>NW_004949202.1:203464-221938 GCF_000317375.1 Microtus ochrogaster
CTTCTCTAGGCCTGAGGGGACCCTCTGGTGTCCTCATCTTAAAGACAGGTTCTCTTACTGGCTCAGAATTGACCAAATAAGCCAGGCTTGCTGACCAGAGATGCCCAGGGAGCCTCCAACCCATCACTGTCCCACAGTACTGTGATTCAGGAGTCTGCCATGACACCTGGCTGCTTTATAAGAGGGTCTGGGGGCCAAATACAGCCCCTCAAATAGTTTACTGCCTAAGATGTCTTCCCTGCCCCAGCCTTCATTTTTAAATAAATAAATAAATATTTCTTAGAACCCAGGTTTTGTTCATTTGTTTGTTTAAAGAAATAAGAAATCAGGACAATAACCCCACATATAACCCCCCATCTATCCTTACGGTTGAATCACGAAATGGCTTCATTTAGTTGAGTGTTTTGCTCTCTGCATCTTTTCCTTCAGCATTGCTGGCCAGAAAAATCACAAGTCCAGACATCTGGTCCCTACAGCAGCAAACAACACCAATCCAGCACGAAGGGACAGGCAGTGACCCACAATCAAGGGTCCTTGGTGCCCTCTGTCAACACATAAGATACTTCACAAGCCCCTGAGTTTCCCACCCCTCTCCTGAAAAACCCCAGCTCACATCCCCTTCTCCCCATGACTCCCAACTTGCGAACCCCCTTCTCCAAGGCCTGAATCTGTGTCTCAGTCCTCCCCTAGATTTGGAGCCATCAGTATCGCTGTGTCTCCCGAAGCCAGGGGACCGGAGCAGTCCACGGTTCTTCAGAGAAAAGGAAAGCCCTCACCTCTACTAGAACCCAGTATTTTAGACTTTGTGTTGTTGTCTATTTCAGATTGTTGGAGAGAAAAGAGCGGGCACACATAGGAGGACAGGTGATAACCATCTTTGCGACCTGGAGAGGGAGGCCGCTGGTGACTCATTACTGGCCCACTGACATACAGCTGTGGCCTGCCTAACACTGCTGGAAGGTGGAGGTCAGCAGGAAGCCCGCCCCACTCCCTCTACACCTCACTCAGCCCGAGGCTGACTCAAGGGAACTCCCAAGTGGCTCTGAGAAGAGGAAACTGTGTGAGGCCACTTTGGAGATGCTGGAGGAGAGAGGGGGGAAATGAACGCACCCAGTGGCCTGCAAACAAAGAATCACACCCCTGTGGTGGAATAAAGTCAGAAGTCTGGGGCTCCCCTGGGGCTCCTTGACGTCTCTCACTTTGCCCTGTTCTTCCATTAGACTTATATGCACTGCATTCTCTCTTTTCTGAAACCTGCGTGCAAGCGTACCCACCTGAGCGCACACAAGATGAGGGGGAAGAGGGAAGTGAGAAGCGCTCTAACAACCGTTTCTGAAAGTGAAGGCTGGGGCTGGAGAGACAGCTCAGATGGTACAGCGCCTGAAGGACTGTGCTCCATCCCCAGAACCCACTTTACAAAAAAATAAAAACAAATAAAAAAAAATTAAAAGCCAGGTGTGATGGTATGCACCCATGCTCTTGGCACTGGGGAGACAGAGACGAAGCGGAGACTCCCTGGGTCTCTCCCATCAGTCTCGTCGACTTGGTGAATTCTGAGCCAGTGAGACACCCTGTCTCTAAGAGAAAGTGAAGGCATTTGAGGAACAGCTCCACAGGTTCTGCTTGGACCTCCACATACTTGAGCACTTACATAAACATGCAAGCATGCCCACGCGTGTGCATATGCACACACGCGTACCATGCACCTATGCAAATTGGGACAGCACCTACCAGAGGGCAGCACCTTTGGACTAGTTGTGTACACAGCACCCATCCTGGAGGCCTCAGTGAGGAGGTCCTGGGGAGTGTGGAGAGGCTTAAATACAGCAGATGCTAGAATACCTCAAGCGTCTCGAGGAGACTTCTGAAGCAGCGCAGAGGGGTGAGGATCCTAAGGCACTGAACAGCGAGTATGAGGAAGGGCTCAGAGGGGGGAGGGAAGCAGGACATTTAGGGTTGCAAGAGGCCGAGTGACAAGAATCCTTAATGGAAAGGAGACCAGTCCAGCAAGAGCCAGAACCAGGAACATAGTTCTGAGTGACCATCCTGTGGCATTTGGATTTCATCCAGGTGGGTCAGCACCTGTCTTGCATAAGTAGGAAGACCTGCACAAACTGGTCCTAGCAACACCTGTGAGGACCCAGCAGCTGCTCGTCAACCAGGGAATGGTGCAAAATGCAGACAGGCTACAGGGCCACTCTCTACCCACAGCCCAGGCTTGAAGCACAGAGATCCGCCTTACTTAGGCTCCAAATGAGTCTTCTGGAGAGGGGTAACCAACAGCTGACAGGAGAGTCACAGCCACTGGTCAGACCAGATGTCACACTCCCAGCAGCTTGTGTCTGACTGGACCCCCAAAGGAGGACAGAGCAACAAAGCAAACCTGGGGCACAGAGAGTCTGGATAGGTGACAACAGTTCAGCACACAGCAAAGTCCCAGAGGGAAGCAGAGAAGCATCCGCTGCCTCGCAGAAGCTCCCTAGAAATGAGACCAAGGACTGGACCATGCAGAGGAGTGGTGACTCCAGACCTGTCCTGACTATTCACAAACTTGTAGTTGCAATGCCACACTCTGGACATGCCTGGAGGGATAGCTGCACCTCTGCATGCTGGGCATGCCTGGAGGAAGCTTGATTGAAAATGGCAGAGCCACTTAGCAGCTCTGATACAAAGTGATAAACCCAGAGCAGGGGAGATGATGTCAGGAACATGCTCCTGTACGAGCAGAAGGACCAGAATTTGACACAAGCCCAAGCGAAAAGGCTGGGTGTAGTGACAGTGACTTGTAACTTCTAGGGAGGTGGAGACAGTCAAACCCCTAGGTGCTGGCCAGCCAGCCTAGGCTGAATGCTAAGTCCCAGGTCCCAGTGAGAAAGTCTGTCTGAAAACCCCGGATGGCTGGCACATGAAGAACGACATCGAAGGTTGTCCTCTGGCCTCTGCATTCACGTACAGACACACGTGTGCACACCCAAACCCATACATGCACATGCATGTGTGTGTGCATATCAACACACACATATGGACCTGGACAGCAGCATGAACAGATTAAAGTATGAACATGGCCAGGCCCTCCTCCCTTCTGCTCCACGAACCCAGCTTGGCTCTGCAACCCAGGAATTTAGAACTCACCTGCAGGCATAAGGGGCATGTGTACATTACTGCTCTGTTCCTTTAAATCTAAAGCAGCATTGAGAAGAATACATAGAGGAGTGTTGTTCTTTCTTTTTTTTTTTTCTTTCCTCCTGTAAAGTTCAAGTTGAGAAAGACCTTTTGGGATGGAACAGTTGCATAAGTGCGGGATTAGCTGTCCTTGATTATAAATAAATGAATGACTGTGGGTAAAGAAAACCTGGACTGTCGGGGATCCACCCCACCCCCTTCGTTAAGACTTAGCAGGAACCAGCTGTTTGCTTTACTTCAGGGCTTCATGATTCTCTGTCACTTGCTCCACAAACTTGCATCTTCTGCCAACCGACCCAGTGCCTAAGTCCAAAAGCTTCATACCACCCCGGCATCCAGGGTTCTCCTCAGCTCTCGGGCTTCTCCACGCCCTGGAGCCCTCCGGTCATTAGCATCGGCCTCTGAGGGCCAAGCCTGCAGCAAGCAGCCCGAGACAGCTGTGAGTTTGCTGACTGAGCCACTGCACAGCAGCCCTTGCCAGAGCTTTGACGCAGGGTCACAGCCAACCTAAACTCCATGTTCAGAAATAAGTAAACTGAGGGAGGTCAGGCTCTCCTAACATGCAAGATGCCTGGATCAAGCCCCAAGCACCTCCTGAGGAAGATGGTACAGGCACAGACAGGCACTTGGGATTAGAGGGAGGAGGATCACAAGTTCAAGTACATTCTCTGCCACATCGCAAGTTGGAGTCCAGCCTGAGCTAGGTGAAACTGTCTCAACAAACAAAAAAGGAAGGAAGTGAGCTATGGCCAGAGGTACAGGGGCCACACATCCCAAGGGTCACTAACTAAAACAGACTTACAGCCTAGGCCTAGCCAATCCCTGCTGTGGTTCAGGTCACCTCCTGACGACATCTTAGATAATGAAGACCCAGCATAGGTTGGAGAATTAGTGCTTTGTGGATGAACATCAGAGCCTGAGTTCAACTCCCTGTCACCCACATAAAAGCTGGGTGCAGAGGCACTGGAGAGGAGACCCGGGGACCCTTGGGGCTCACTGACCACAATATCTAACTGAAGCAAGGAGCTACAGACTCAGTGAGAAGCCTTGTGTCAGAAATGAGGTGAAAAGAGATGATGAAGGCCACTTATGTTGATCTCTGGCCTCAACAGGCACACACACATGAACATGCACATATACATACAGCACACAACACACAGAAAGAGGAAGAGCAGATTCAGGAAGAGTGTGGGTTGCAGTATCTCTCACGATTAGACATTAGCAAAGACTATCCTGTTTGGGGGGGAAACAAGAGCAACAAGGGCCAATTCAGTTCATCTCATGAACACAATTTCTTTTCTTCATTTAGTCATTCAACAGACATCCAGGTACTCATGATGGGCAAGTGCCAGGGAAGCCTCCAGCTGCCTATAGGAAGCCTGCATGCTGACAGCGAGGCAGAACGCAAACTATCTGCAGTTATGACCAAGATTGGTACAGACCGGTCTACCCAGAGTGCCAGGGAAAGGGGATGTGAGGCTACAGAGGTCAGGAGCTAGGCCGCAGGTATGTCTTGCCAGAAGCTGGCTCTTCAGCCCTGCTACCAAACTACAGTGGAGACCTGAAGGTCCAGAAGAGTTGGGGTTGCAGATAGAAGCCTGGGGGTAACCCTTCTCAGAGTCTTTTGTGCTTTTGTGGGAGAGGGACCATGCCCAGTGACCATCAGAGGGATTTGAAGCCCGTCCATGGGCATCAAACTCTTGTTTGGCTGCCTATACCTCCATGAACGTCCACATGCTCCATGTTCCCCAGTGCAGGCAACACAAACATGGATAACAAGCTCCAAGCCCCTGGAACAGGTAGGGAGCAATGGCAGTTGGATAAGGATGTAGCCATCCTGGCCTCTGGCCACAGTGCGCTGGCACTGTGCACCAAGCAGGATTCTCTCCAGGCAGATCCGCTGGGAGTCATGGGAATGAAGGGAACAAGAGCTTGGCCTGTAGCGGAGCTGGGAAGAGAGTCTAGACAAGGAGGCTATGGCATCTGAGGTGGGGTAGGAGTGGGGGCAAAGAGTCCGTAGGTCAGACGCCCAATGGGACTAAAGGAAAGCATTCCTGTGAGGACCCTAGAAAGCAGACGGGAGCTGTTGGAGCAGCTCCTGTGCCTCCAACGTGGATGGCTCCAGAGAGTGAGCCGTGCAAAGAGCTGGTGGGTTTTCACAATGAACTCTCACAAACCAGGATCTGGGAAGTTGATGGACAGCTGCAGACCAGTGAACTAGCTAGGAGTGGATAAAATGGCCCTAGGCCTGCCTCAAGACCACCTCAGCCTTGCTTAAACTGCTCTTGAGAACAACCTAACCTGGTACCTCAGGGATGGGTGGATCCTCCACAGGTCTCACTTCCCGGGACCCACCCCGTGTGACCTCTTTCCCTGAGGGTCACTGAACCTGGGACTTGCTTCTAGCAAGCCTGTCCTAGATAGAAGATGGAACCACAAGGGATACTCTCAACTGCCCTTTACTTATTTTTATTATTTTTGTGGCGGTGGTGGGGATTGAACCAGGGCCTCACACATACGGGGCAAGTGCTCTGCCCCAAAGCTATCTCGCCAGTTTAGATGTTCCAAATCAGTTGACGGGGTCATCCAGAAAGGGTATGATGAGATGAACGGCCTCAGGAGAAGACAAGCTCCCTTCACACACTACTTGCAGAAAAAGACGCCATGAGGTGGGAAGGATGTGGAGGGGCCTCTCAGGCAAGGAGCAGAGAACACTCACAGATGGAGCCAAGAGCAACCTACTGCAGTAACCAGGAAATCGTGAGGTCTCTACCGCACAGCCTGAAAAGCTGAACTTGGCATCGACGGTTTGAGGGAGCCTGGAAGCAGCCTCTGCAGCAGCCGGGGACCTGCGTGACGGTGGCTGCTTTCCCTCCGGGCTGCACAAGTATGTGCTCCTGTATCCAGAGCATGCCACACTGTGACTGCAAGTGGGAATTTTCCACAGGTGTTCCTGTCTTCCATCAGCAAACTAAACCATGAAACATTTTACTACCTTCAAAACCAAGTCTACTGGTCTGGGGCTGCAGCTCAGTTGATTGAGCTCTTGCCTAGTATGTGCAAAGTCCTGGGTTCGGTCCCCAGCACCATATAATCAAGTGTGGAGGTGCACACTTGTAATTTCCAGACTCAGGAAGAATGCGCAGGAGGATCAGAAGTTCAAGGTTATCCTAGGCTATAAACCAAACTCAAGGCCACCCGGGCTAGGGAGACCACGTCTCAAAACAAACCAACCCAAGCCTCCATTTGCTCCTTGTTCTGATCACCTACCTGTCTGCCTCTGTCCTGCCTCAGGATAAGATTTTAAGCTAGGCGTGGTGACACACGCCTTTAATCCCAGCACTAGAAATAGAAAAAGGTGGATCTCTGTGAGTTCAAGGCCAGTCTGGTCTACAAAGAGAGTTCCAGGACAGCCAGGGCTGTTACACAGAGAAACCTTCAAATGCAGACAGGGGTGTTACCCTGTGACAGCACCAACCCCTAGACCCTCAGAGGGACACTGACAAAGACCCCCTATAACCTGGTCTCCTTTCCCAAGTCCACCTCTGGCCATCTCTACCCAGGTTCAGTTCAGTGTCCCCACCTGAAGCCACAACAAGGGCTACCTCCCAGCATCCCCACCCCTGGGTGGTGCCAATTGCAATGGAGGTAGACAGGGCCAGGGAAGGAGAAAACAGCCTTTGGAAAACACTAGATCATCCTCTTTGTTCCAAATTCCCCATGATCTGGAAAACAAATTCCCCAGGAATGATTCACTAGGAAAGAAAAATTGCTCACATGTCGACTTCTACCTAAACCATCTGAGCAGGTCCACATGACAGCCACCGGACCTGACCTTTCTCCCCACACCAAAAGGCTGTTTCCAGCAGAGAGCCTCACTTGACCTACCGTGGGGCATACCTGCCCCTGAAAAAGCCAAGCTGCCGGCAAATGAGGGCAGAGTAGCCACTCTCTGAAAGCCACTCACGGCTACCCTATGGCTGGTGTCTGCTGGGAGCATGCGGAGAGGACAGGGGCTCCCTATCTGTACAGCAGGGACTGACACACAAGTGTTCCAGAAAGGCAGCGCGCGAGTTTTGTTCCCTTCTCAAAGAAAACCCACCCACTGTCCCCAAAGACTAATGAGGAAAAGAGATGAAACCGCCTTTACAATGCTTTCAGGACCAAAGTGGGATTTGTACAGCCCTGATTGTTCGGGCGGGCTGGCCCCCAGGCCCGCTGAGTCACACCGGAAGAGGCATTCTTCCTAACTCTCTGCAGACCCCACAGGCTTTGTCTGTACCCTTGCCTGTTTCCTGTGCCGCCCCCTAGTCCTTCCTCCACCTGCACACACTGGTGCTGCAGAAAGAGATGTCACTGTGGGAGCTAACCTTAAAAATGGATTTACAAACCCTGCCTCAAGAAGAGGGAGAAGAAAGGAAAAGCCTTGAAAATTTTGCAGCCAGGGAGCTTTTCCCCTTCAGCTGAATGCCTAACCCAACATGGTTTCCAGACTCGTTGCTGAGAGAGGGATCCGTTTCAGCCCTAAAATTGTTAGAGACAAAGGTCTTACACCCCACAGTCTGTTTCCTCAAACCCTGGGAGTCCCCCACAGCTGATCCGAGCATGCGTGGAGGGAGAGAAACTGAGACAGACCAGCCAAGCACCAAATTCTAGCGAGAGTGAGGAGACCACACCCTGCTACACTCGGATCAGCACGGCACCTTCCACCTTTGGCCGACCACCTAGGCCAGGAACTGGCAGCTGACAACACAGGCCTAGAAGAGAGAAAGGAGAGAGGAGAGAGAGAGAGAGAGAGAGAGAGAGAGAGAGAGAGAGAGAGAGAGAGAGAGAGGACTGACTGCTCTGGGGGTTCTTAGGGGGTGTGCCATCTTCTCTGTGACCCTGTATGGCTGCAGTAGTCACAAAGCATGGGACATTGCACCAAGTGACTGCCCTGTTTGACCAGCCTGTGGAGGAATGCTTATGAGATCAGCATCAAGTTGAAAGGTCAGTCCGGACAGGGACGGCCCCCCTGAAGGGACTTGTGGAGACACACACTAAGAAAAGTTGGGACAGCTGGCCATGGAAGACATGACACTTGGCGGGGCGGTGGGGGGTGGGGGGAGAAGGAGCGGCTTTCTTCGGGCTCTGCAAGCATGGGGAGCAGGCACCTGAACGCAATGTCACCAGGAGAGGTGAGCGTGGGTTCAGACAAGGACGAATGGGGAAGCCAGAGCTCTGGCAGCTGTGGCCGTTAATCATCCAGAGTGAGAGGCAATTAACAGCCTTGACCCCCCCTGACATAGAGATGTCTTCATGACGTCTGCGCCGATTCTGATGAGCAGAGAGAAGAGCTCCTTCCACCCAGGTCTGTATCTAGCATGTGTGCAGTGATCTCTTTTATAGATTCTGGAACCAGAACACCCACTGACCCCACTGGAAAAAAAAACAAAAACTCAGGTACCATACAAGAAGTTCCAGAGACCCAAGCATTCCGAGTCGCAAGCTGAAACCTTCTTAGACCAAGACAAACGACAGCCATCAAACGCTTCAGCTGCTTGGAGGAGCCTAAGGGGCACGGATGGTTCTGTCAGTTACTAGGGAGAGCCCCTAACCTACCAGCCAAGTTTCTGATTCTGCCAGACATAGCCTAGGCTTGCACAGCTGCAGAGAAGGGAAAGACAGAGCCTACAGGCCCGCCCAGCTTCCCCTGCCAGGGCAGCTCCCAGGGGGCTGCAGAACACAAACGTGGAAGGAAAACTAACTGTGGGCCAACCACTGCTGACACACATGAAGCCCCTGACCTAAAGGGGTGTCACCACCACCCCGCTGTGGGGCCAAACTATAAATGCGTACCCTATCACAGAGTGAACAGACTCCACCTGTGAGGACCACCCTGGACTGCCCCAGGATCACAGGAAGCAGGCCACACTCGATGCGGGGGAAACTGAGTGTCTAAAATCTCCAGTCTGCTTTTCATCTCCCGCTGCTCTTCTACTCTATTAGCACACACCCGGTAAATAAACTGTGTGCCTGCTGCCCTCACCCTGGGCTGCTGCGCGTGGGGAACTCTGCCCCAGTGACCGATAGATCCTGTCTCCTCCATGAACCAAATCTACAAAGCACAACACACAATATATACACTACACATTCGTACACATAACATACAACACACCCCACACTACACAGACACACTCTATGCAGACACATACCCCTCACGCTCACATACCACATACACACATACACACTGCACACTACAGAAAAACACACCCTTTACAGACACGCACAGCACACATCCACATAAAACACATACACAGAGACATAGACACACTGTGCATGCACACTAAACCAGCACACACCATATAGACTATGCCACCCCACACCCCACACACCCTGAACTGGAGTTGGCAGGAGACAGAATCGTGTGTCTCAGCACTAGCCCTGAAGCTTGAGAGACTGTTACCTTTTAAAGCAGCCAGAGCTCAGCCCTTCATACCCCTTGATTTGGCTTGAGGACCTTTAGACAATGACAGATGTTTGTGGCTGTGTGCAGTGCCCTGGGTCAGACAGTCTCACGAGACGATGATCTGGGGACCATCCCATGGGGCCTGGAGACAATAGGGTACTCCTGTGTGAGACACACATGCAGTTCCCTAAGAAAGGATCAGAAGAGACAAAAGACTAATCTTGACAGTTCAGAAGGAAAACTGTCCCCTAGCCAAGGAAGTCAGGCCTTGCTCCTAGGTGAGGTCTCTGTCCTGAGCCGGGAAAGCTCTCCTAGCGTTACCCGAGCCTCGGTCTTGTTCCAGCAGCCCCATCTGGCTATGTGTGACCTCTGTCCCCTCAGAATGGAAACAGAAAACCCCAGAGTCCAGGCGACATCTGATAACATGGTGATAGCCATCGAAACTCTCCCAAGCAAGGTCCCTCACAGACGATTCAGAAAGCCTGCTTGTCAAGCATCTCTCAGACAGCAGGGCATGGCTGTGCCATCTGACAGCCAGAGCAGGCAGTGGGAGCAGGAGCAAAGGGGCTACATGGATGCCAGAAGGGTGTGGTACCTTCTCTCACTCTCAAGGGGAGCTCTACAGATTCCGCCTGGGGCTACCTCTGCCAGCACTTTAGACAGTTTCTTTATTTTTGTCTATTTGCTTTTCAGTCTAGGGATAGAAGGCATGTTCACGCCTGGCAAGCACTGTACCCCTGGGCTAAGCTCCCAACTGAGAGGGCATCGGCAACTGTAGACATTGCCTTGAGCAGCCTGTGGAGATGGTGACTTTTCTTAGACAGTATCTTTTTTATCCACCTTGGTTTTGGAGTTTTCAAACCTACCCCAGTAGCTGCTTTCCTAGCTTAACCATTCTAGGCTGGCATAATTTGCTACTGATGGCATGAAAGCAGTGTTGTGGTCTTGTCTTGTCTTGATTTGTGTGTCTGGAAGGTGCATGTGCAGCTGTGTACAGTGTCCTTTGCATACAGGGACAAGTCCAGAAGAGGACGTCAGGTGCCCTGTTCTACCACACCAAGCCTTATTCCCTTGAGACGGTCTCGCATTATGCCTGGAACTTTTGTTTTTCGACTGGGCTGGTAGCCAGCAAGACCCGGTGATCCTCCTGTCTCCACCCCCACCCCACAGCATTGGCATTACAGGTATGCACAGACATGCCCCATGCCCAGCTTTCCTGAGGGTGATAGAGACCCAACCCTAGGTCTTGCTGAGTTGGCAGCAGGTGCTCTTTCCCACCGAACCACCCACCCTGACCCTGGCCTCCACACGCTTTCTAAGAAGTTTACCAAGTAGCCCGTGGCTGGAATCCAGGGCCCTCTAAATTTGAATCAATCCCAAATTGCACCCTATTTCCACGAGGCTCTAAGGAGAGCTTTGGCCTTCACTATAGATGCAAATCGCTTCATTTTGGGTTTGGAACAGCCACACTCAAAGGGCTGACCAGAGAGCCCCACCACCACCTAGAGTGTTTGAATGCTTCTTCTCTGTCATTAAAAAAAAAAAGCAAGGTGAACAGCATGTGAAGAATGACAGCCAGGTTTGTCCTCTGGTCTCCACAGGCAGGAACACACACACACACACACACATGCATGCACGCACAGTGAAGCATGTACACACACATAGACATATAAAATATAAAACAGAGACAATACGTCTGGTTTCCCCCCTTGAAAATATGGGTAGAAATGCTGTCTGTGTATATATAAGCAACATGAAGGCCAGGCTTTGTCTTACTGTGTTGCTGGCGCCCAGTCTAGCATGTTGAACTTGATGGCTGTTGAGCAAACACTGTTTATTGAACTAAAAACACTGGGGAAGCAAGTGCTCAGATTGGATTGAGTTTTTAAACTTTGAAAGCAATGTTTGCTTATAGAAGGAGAAGTCAAACTGAGGTACATAAAGTAAGAAGGAACTCCTGTGGGTTGGGCATGTAGCTCAGTGTAGAACTTGTACTTCGCATGTGTAAGGCCCTAGGTCCAATCCCAACGCACACACACCAAAAAGTGTGTCCCCTCTATCGTCCTCCTCCCTCCTTCCTTAGCTGAGTCTCCTCCTGCAGTTATTTCTGTGAGCTTTCTGGTATAAATCCTTTCAAATGTTTCTACTTCAAATGTACAAGTCAGCAAAAATAGCTCTTTTGCTTTGGATACTGTGGGCTTCGTATGGTATTTGTTTCTAGTTTGGGTTTGAAATTTTGATTTTGTTTGTTTGTTTTTAACAGATTCTAATTACGTAGCCCAGGCTTGCCTGAAACTCACTATCCTCCTGCCTCAACCTCAACAATCCTGGGATTTCAGGTCTGCACCACCACACCTGGTTCCCACTTTGTTTTGAGATGCATACCAAAGTGACTGACTGTCTGACTTGTGTTTCAGCCAGAGATCCACCAGGACCAAAGTGACTCATGGTGGAGACAGAAACATAAAACATGGGACAACACGAAGGTCCCAGATTCTGTGCCTACAGTCCCCCAAAGGAAAGAATCAGGCGGTCTAAAAAACGACCTGTAAATGAGCCCTGGTGTTCTGAAAGGTGAAAGCTAGAATAAAAAGTCAAGGTCATGTCAGAGACAGGAGAGAAAGCTTGGCTCCTCAGCTAGAGGTGGAGCTAGGGCCCCAGGCCATCCACCTGGCTTTAGGTCAGCAGTGGGAGGAGGACAGACCCTTTCGGACCTCAAACTTCCAGGTTTTGGTAGCCAAAGAGCAGCAAAGGCTTCTGGCATGAAGAGGAGCAAGAGGAGGATGAAGGCTTCTGCAGAAGCCATGTGGGAAATATCAGAGCAAGAGGCCTGGCAGTCACAGTACAGTGACGGTTCAGTAGGGAAAACACTTGGCAAGCAAACGTGAGGACCTTAATGCAGATCCCCAGAACCTATGTAAAGCCACACACAGCAGCACACATCTGTAACCCGAGGGATCCTATGACAAGATGTGAGGAGGACCAAAGAACCCCAGAAGGCCACAGGCAGCTTGGCATACACCAGAACAAGCAGGCAGCTGTCTCAAATAAACTAGAAAACAAAGACCAAAGCTTACAGGTTGTCTTCAGCCTCACACAATGTGAGCGCGCACACACACCATAATACACACACACACACACACACACACACACACACACACACACAGTGGCATGCCCTCACAAGGAACTCACACACAGGAACACATACATACAAATACACATGCAGATTTAAAGTTTACAAATAAACCAGTTAAGGAACTATCGCCCCAGCATCAATCCTTTTCCCCGAGTCTCCACACCAAACCAGACCAGGACAGATTCAAATAGCCAGATCTTATCCCCGAAGGCAGTGCCCGCGGCGGCGGAGCTCCTGTTAGAATTTCCTGCTCCCAGAAATTCTCCACTCTTCTAGTGTGGGGGGTTATTTGGGAGGTAATGAGTGGGCAGCCCCCACCTTAGGAGGGACACAGGACCACCTATCCCTCTGACAGTTTAGGACAACACCTGCATACCTGGCAAGCCTCTTAGAATTATTGAAAATCTTATGCTGTGTCACGTTCCCAAGCCATGACACACACAGGCGTCTTATGACTTTAGCCAGTGACTTGGATCCTTGACTGCACATAGACCTTCATTTATCTCCCCATCTTCACAGAAACTTGCGACTATTTTCCAAGCACAGACCATGCTTCTAGAAAACTTCCTGACTGGCAGATGCTTTCCCAAGGGCAGTATCCTAACCATAGAGCTGCTAGATAAAGCGAGCAAAGTTTCATTTGCATGGGGGCCCTGTGCAGAGGTGCATGACCTGTTTGCTGCTGTCAGCCTTCACCAAGCCACCTGGTCTGCACATCTCTGAAGAGTCCCTCACCCCCACCTCCCATCTTTCTTTGCCACAAAAGCACTGGTTTGGGGTTGAAGAGATGATTCAATAGTTAAGAGCATCAGGGGCTCTTCTAGAGGACCAGAATTCAGTTTCTAGCACCCACACGGCAGCTCATAACTGTCCATATCTCCAGATCCAGGGGAATCTGAACTTCTGACCTCCAAAAGCCGCAGGTAAGCATGTGGTGTGCAAAACATCCACGGAGCCGGGCGGTGGTGGCGCACGCCTTTAATTCCAGCACTCGGGAGGCAGAGGCAGGCGGATCTCTGTGAGTTCGAGACCAGCCTGGTCTACAAGAGCTAGTTCCAGGACAGGCTCCAAAACCACAGAGAAACCCTGTCTCGGAAAAAAAAAATCCACGGAGACAACGCACACACAAAATAACATATTTTTTTTAGTTTTGTAAAAGAACTGGGTGCACAGAGACATGCTCTCGGCATCTGGATGTAGGTGGGTTGGGGGATCTGAATTAGGTAAGGTGTGCTATTACAAGACAAACCGCTAGGGTCATCAATTCAGACCTTATAGTGAATGTGCTTTAGTGTCCTAAATGTAGGTGCATTTGCTTGCCGGGTGCTTTGGGAAAGCAAAGTGGCTGGCTTACACCAAAGAAACCCATTGTCTCGCCATCCTGGAGACCAGATTCCAGGGCCAAGGTGTGCACAGAGTTAATTCCTCGCAAGGCTGGGAGGAAGAGTCTTCAACCTGTGACAGCCTCTTGGGGTTTACCATAATCTTTATTGTCCTTGGCTTGGAGACACATCGTCCAATCCCTGCCCCTGTCTTCACATGGCATTCTCCCTGTCAGATGACTGTGCCCAGATTCCCCTCTTTTTATGAGGTTATCAGCCTTGCTGGATTAGAGCCTCACCCACTCCTGTGGGGCCTCATCTTAAAACTCTTCACTCTGAGATACTGATGGGCACATCTGTACTGGGGCCACAAAGGGCACAAATCTTTTAACATCACCTTAAGACAGTACACACTTTCAATGATGCTATGGCGGAACTCCTAACTTACATTTCCTTGCGGCTGGCACTTAGTTTTTGTTATGTCTCCTGTTTTGTTTTGAAACAGAGTCTCCTAGAACCTAGACTGGTCCCAAATTCACTGCCTAGTCCAAACGACCTTGAACTTCTTCTGAGCCTCCTGACCCTTCCCCCAGTGCAAACTCTCCTGTCCAACCTGTTTTTGTAGACTAATGAGTAAAACCCTTTCCTTCCATTCTTCTGAAGGACAGCGCAGGGATGTGGAGGTCAGCTCCTGCTCTTCCGCTGTGCTCCGCGTGGATTTTGAGTCCACTTCGTTCGTGTAGTTTGGTTTTGTTTTTTGTTTTTCTCTGAGGGGAAAAAAAAAACAATTTTGCCTGTGTTTCCAAATGTATGGGAAGGAAATTGATGGATCTCCCAATTGAAACCCTGCCATTCCTATCACTTGGCCTCTCTTTGTGTCAAGTTCTCAGTATGTGCGGGGCATGTCAAGGGAGGGAAGAGTTATTCCCAAAATACTGGACCTGGATTTCATGGTCCCTAATTGGTGGATCTAACCTCCACTACTTAATGTTTCATGATCTCCTATGCTCTTTTTTCCTTCCTTTTCTTTGTCTTTTATTGGTCTCATCTTCTTCCTGAGTTCAGGGGTGAAGCACTTGCCTTATGTCTTTTCAATCATACATGTTTCCCATGAATACTTTTAAGTTAACTCTTCCTTTATCAGCACATACAAAGGTCTCCTGAGAGTCACCCCAGCTTCTGTGGTTTACTCTAACACGCAGTTCTGCTCTTCAGTGTTCCTCCAAACATGTTAGCTTTGACTTTTTTTCCTCTGTTGTCCAAAAGTCAGTTTGAATCTTGTGTATGTCAGACCTTTGCAAGGGTGACTGAGCCAGGACTGCCGCTCCTCTTGCTTCCAGCTTATATGCAGTCAGTCCACTTGGAAATCAGTTCTTTTTTTAAAATAATTTATTTGTTTTTATTTCATGCACTTCTTTTTTTTTTTTTTTTTTTTTGCCTGTCCTGCACGTATGTCTATGTGAAGGTGTCGGAAACCCTGAAATGGGAGTGACTAGCAATTATGAGCTGCCATGTGGATGCTGGAAACTGAATCTGGGTCCTCTGGAAGAGCAGTCACTGCGCCATCTCTCCAGACCAGAAACCAATTTTTAAAGAAGAGACTCTCAGGAACCCAAGTCAGGATCCACCAGGAAGGTCTGGTCTGCTGTCACTTTGGATGCCCAACTCAAAGCCTCGCCAGGGCCAATGTGGAGCCCAAAACCTAGACAGCCACTCAGGTAAAAAAAAGCTGATAGGTTGGCACAGTGGCAGGCACAGAATGGACTGAGAGCGGAAAGATGGTCAGAAGAGGAGTAGACAGGGGATGGCCAAGGACCGTACATACGTGTACTTCATGTCTTCCAGATGGCTGAGCTACAGCCATGCATGGCCTCCTCTGCTCCTGCATTTCCCTGTGATCCAGACAGCACTATCTCCATATGGTTTTGGGCTAGCTGGAGCCATAGCCCTTCCCAGGCCACTGTCAAAACTCTGCTACTCAAAGTGTGCTACAGATACGCAGTCTGGGGCTTGCTTAAAAGCTAAACGGAACTTTTATAGGGGGTGCAATCAACCCCCTCTCCCTTCCAGCAGCCTTGGCATCGTCGCACCTTCTAACACAGTGTTTATGGCTCTGCTATCATGGCAGTCACTGCAGTCAGCTTGTCTCCGAGTCTCCTCTGGAAAGGGTTCCCGGGTGGCTATCGTGTGTCGCATTCCCAGAGCGCAGGACGCGTCTGGAAGCCGCTCAGGTCATGACCTTTAGGGCCCATTCCCTCACCTTCCCCAGTTCGCCCCAGCCAGCCCATCTGTCTCGCAAGCCCATCAGCCCATCAAATTTTATAACCTCTTCTTCCCTCACCAGGCTAGGCAGCCAGCCAGGCCAGGAGTCGAAGGAGCCGCCTATCTATCTGCAGTAAAGATGGCACCATTAGCATTCTGTTAGCGTCTCTCTGTGGGATTTCTTCCATCAGCTGCATTTAGGGCTGCAGACTTAGCAGAGAAGCTGACACAAGACGCTAGGCTCCACATCACCCTTAGATTGGTGCTGACCAAGGAAACTTGAGACTCCTTTGTGGGCAGGAGGTGGGCCTGTGACTCTGACTGTCAAGGAGCAAGTTCCAAGAAATTCACAAAAAACAGTGTCTAGTGGTACCTGGGCCCCTTTCATGTGGGGAAAACCTGACAACTGCCCAAGCCAGTTTCTACCCAGGTTGCTCTGTACATCTTTCAAGAGAGGCCAGAGGCCTCGGGCCTCCCTCTCCTGTCAGGCTGCCAATAGCATGTTCGCCTTAGTCATTAGGAGCTGACAGTGAAGAAGTCAGCCGCCCCAACTCCCTCAGCTGTGATTTTAAAGTGTCTGCCCCGTGCTTTTCAGGTGACTGATCCAAGAGACCTGGCCAGAGATGAACCGGCTGGCGTTTCCCAAGCTGCTGGCACGTTGATAGCAGGGAAGGAACGGGCTACAATCAGGTCTCTGCTGCAAAGATACTAAAAGACAAGGGAGAGAGCTGATGAGTGACGCCACGCATCCATTCTACCAGCCCGCCACATGCCTAGGTGTCTGTCAGTTACCCCAATGACATGGGTTGTGTTCTCTGTCATCCAGAGGTTACCAGAAAGTAAAGCCATGGCAGTAACTGAGATAGAATGAGGGGGTGTGATCAACCACTCTGTTTTCTTTCTTTCTTGATGGGCTGCACTGGGGAAGGTGCCAATCCCAAGTTCTCTGGTCCCCGTGTTTTACAACCTAGCCTTCCAGCTAGTAATTTGCTCACAAGCCAAAGGCTAGTGGCCACAGCACGTGAGAAGGGCCAGATAGTGAACAGTCTTCAACTCAAAGCTAAGACGAAGTTCACACAGTAGTAGTGCATGTCATACTTCAGCCAGGCTCGGCCATTCATGTCTGCTCCCATTCTGGACTCATAAACCACCTGTCCTATAACTGACAGTGGGAGAGATTTTTCTGAGGTCCACTCAGCACAGTCTTACCCCCTTTAGAATCTGTGCACCCCTTCCAGTGGTGAGGCCAGAGTTGGTGTGCCTAGCACAAGATCAGCACAGAGATCTGTGCAAGATTTGAGGGCACATGGCCTTGGGGATGGTCTCAGGACCCCTTCCCTCCATGGGACATGTTACCTACCACCTCTGGGTGTAAAGGGGAGGAAGGTCACTCTGATGACAGCCCTGAGCAGCATCCACATGTCCTGGAGTCCCCGAAGACGGCTGTCTATGGCACTGCACTGAAGGCCACTGGGAATGTGGCAAGTCTCTGACATGGGGCAACCAGAACAGGTTATCAAGTCCTCTCTGTTCCAGATGTAAAAACAGTTTGTCACTGGGCTCAGAGATTTACATAACTTCAGATAAATGCAAGTGTGTGTGCATGCATGTATGCCTGTGTGTGCATATACATATGCGTGTATTTATGAATGTTTAATGTGTGTACAAGTAAAGTCACTATGCAACCCATAGAGACCCTGGGATAACCAGAGCATCCGAAGAGCTCTGCAGAGCACAGACCTCATTGAGAGACTCAGCGTGCACCTCCCAAGTGTATCAAAGTTCACTGACAGTCTTTGGGAAGCTCATGGGTATCTGCTGTCCCTCAGCTGTCGTAGAGTAGAGAAAAATGTATCTCGAGGAGATCTGTGGTTATTGCATTTTTCTAATGGAGTAGATCTCACTCAGCTTCACAGAAAACCGACGACGTCTTTAAGGAAACTGCATCAGCAAAAATCCCGCCAACCTAACCTCAAAGCCACAGAGACGAGTCCTCTGAGCTTCCCATTTCCCCACGAAGGCCACACCTCCTCTCTGCTGGATCCTGAGCAAGTCAGAGGAAACTTGGTCTCTCTTCTCTCTCTCTCTCTCTCTCTCTCTCTCTCTCTCTCTCTCTCTCTCTC
>NW_004949202.1:222072-248531 GCF_000317375.1 Microtus ochrogaster
CAATTCACTATGTAGCTGAGAGTGACCTTGAATTTCTGATCCTCCTGCCTCCACCTCAAGTGCTAGAACTGTAGCACGATACCATCACACTATCCTTGAGCTGTGCTAGGCATGGAAGTCAGGGCTTCCTGCACACTAGGCAAGCATCCTACCACCCGGGCCACAGTCCCATCCAGGATCTTGCCTCTCTGTGCCCCTGATCTGCATACCGAGAACAGCTCTATGGGGTGCATCCATCAGTCCAAGGAGACACTGGGTGGGTGAGGTGGCCTAGGAGGTAGAGGCGCTTATGCAGTCTCATGACCTGAGTTCAATCTCTGGATCCTACAGGGTAGCAGGAGAGAAATGATCCTCTAGGATTGTCCTCTGACCTCCACACTCACACCGTTGCACACTTGTGCCTACACACACACACACACACACACACACACACACACACACACACACGTTATTATGGGGAGACCAAGACCCCTACAGCCTGGGAGGAACTGCATCCACCATGAGGGGTCAGAGTTCAGCAGATTGAATTCTTCACACCTAAAATTCATAGTGACCCCCCAGCTCCCATGAAAGGACTCCCGAAAGCAGAGCCTTGGAGACTACTATGGTGTTTTCATGGAAGAAGTCTCAAAGAACCTCACATTCTCAATGCCACAAGAGGTTCTACAGGCCAAGAAGTGTTTCCTCCCTGGACACCACATCTGTCAACCCCTTGCTCTTGGCTATCTAGTCTCCAAAACTTAGGAACTGATGCCTGTTGCTTGAGCAGCTTGCACTGAGATACAAAGCCTGCAGGGCTCATTTTGCTTATCTGTTTGATTGGATTGAGGACCATCTTAGAGATCTGGGAGGCTCACCTCTGTCTAGCCATGATGATTAGGCCAGGAGAGCTCTGGCCCCATGAGTGGATTAATCCCTCAACAGAGTCCTGCCTTTACCGGGAGACTGTGGAAGGCAGGATGTGGGACCTGGTTGGAGGAAGTCAATCAGTGGGGTGTGTCCCTGGGGGTTGTATCCTGTGTTGGCTTCTTTCTCTATGTCCCTGGCCTCTACTTTCTGTCTCCTGAGAGGTAAAGGGTAATTCTCCACACACCTCTGCCCCCACAATGTCCTGCTGCAGTGCATAGGGCTAAGCAACAGTGGGCAGAACCCTCTGAAACGGTGAGCTAAAGTCAGCCGCTCCTCCCTCACACCGTGTTTCTGTCACAGCAATGCTAAAAGTAAGTCCCACCAAGCCTTAAAAGGACTACAACCTGACCCAACAGCTCCAAGGACCACAGGCAGAGGCCCAGCTGACCTACCCACATACATGTGCCGGATTCCTGACCATGGAGACCTAGTGATAAAAAGTGTTTCTATTTTTAGCCCCTAGGATTAGGGTGGTTAAGCAACCATGGAAGATGAAAAAGAAAATCCCTTCCCCCAAAGGAAGTGAGTTTTCTGAGAGTCAGGAATGCTCCTGGTACAGGGTCACCTGCAGCCCTTAGGAACCAGCATCACTAAGCCTGCTTATTTAAATTCAGGCATGATGGCGCATGCCTCTCATCCTGGCGCTTGGGAGGTAGATGCAGGAGGGTCAGAAGTTCAGGGTCATTCTTGGTTACATAATAATAAGCTCAATGCCAGTCTGGAATATATGAAAGCCTGTCTCAAACAACAACCAAATAGTATAAAATAAATAACATAAAATAAAAGAGTTCAAAGGCTGAGTCAGTACTTCCCAGTCAGAACTTACCGGGTGAGGTCAAAGGGTGACACACGGTGACCTCTGACATGACATCTTGGACTCATGTATGCCTTTAATACAGTGGCCTCTAGACCCATGACCTTCGTCTGGTCCTAAAAGCCCCATACATGTGTCTACTGACAGAGAGAGCCACCCTGCCTATGTTCACCCCTGGGCTTTCAGAGCCTTGAGGGGTGAGGCTCCCAAAGCAGGAGTGTGCAAGTGTCTGCTCAAGGTTCTTGACAGGAGACACCTACTGACATTCTACACTCTACTGACAGCCACAGACCATGCCTCCAGCCCATCTGCAGTGCTGGGAGGTGGACGAGCAAGCGTGCTGTGGCAAACACATGCTCGGGTCTCTTAGAACCTGGAGCCACAGGACAGTGACAGACTTGGGCCCCAGACCGTACCTGGCAGAGCTGCCCTGGCAATGCATCCCAGCTGCAGAGGTGCAGGGACACTTCCAAAGGAGTCTGTCCCTTGCAGGACTTCAGAAGCAATTCCGAATGCTTGAAATGAGTCCCCGAGAAGTCAGGCAAAGAGCAGGTGGCTGTGGGTGAAGAACACAGATGGAGAGGCCACCCTAAACGGGGCCACCCAGGGATCCCTGGCACTGTGCCCAGGGCGGAACCATTTGCTTTCCTTGAGTCCTGGATACCAGAGCTAAGCCTGTGACTTCTGCAAGTGCTCCTACTGTGCTGACAGGAGAAGGAACAGGGGTCCAGGGGCTTGTGACACTAGATGTGAGGTTGTGTGTGTGCATGTGTGTGCATGTGTGTCTGAGCATGCATGTATTCATATGGTGTGCATGTGCAGTGGGTTGAGTGTAGAAGCATGCATATACATGCACATGTGGGTGTGGTTTGTGCATGTATTCCTGTGTGTGTATAGCATGTACATGTGGTCTGTGTATGTTGCACACATGTGTGTGTGCGTATGCATACAGGTGTGCATTTGGGTGTTCATGGGAGTGGATGTGACTCAGGTGTGTGTCTGGGTGGGTATGAGTACGTAGATACATTGGCATGTGGGGGTATGGATTTAGGTGTGATGGCACACATGGGTGTAAGTGTAAATGCTAGTGCATACAAGTTATATTTCTCACGCTGTGCCACTATACCCTGGCAAGGGCAGGGCAAGGGTCAAGGATTTGCTTCTGCTTCCAGTTCTAAGGGTGACACCCCATCACAGCAGAAAGACATGGCGGCAGGGGCGTGAGTCCCACGTGGCAGTCAGTAAATCACTATTCATCTGCACACAGGAAGTAGAGGTCAGGAGAGCAGGAAGTAGAGTCGGACTCTAACACTACAAAGCCTGCCCCCAGAGACATGCTTCCTCCAGCTCTTTAGCTGTGTGGCATTCCAAAGAGCTTCACCAACTGCGAACCACGTGCTAAAGTACATGAGCTTGGAGGACTCGTTCAAGCGGCAACAGGGCAGTTTGGGTGTGCATTTATATGTACATGCATGGATTGCATGTGGTTTATGTGTGAGCATGTGTGTGTGTGTTTGCATATATGTATGGGTGTGGATTTGGGTGTATAGGTTGGTGTCAATATGCATGTGTTTTGTGTACACACACACACACACACACACACACACACACACACACGTTTCTTTTAGTTTCCCCCTTCAGGCTCTAGTGATCATTGAATGCCAGAAGCCACTGGCTATGAATGTATTCAATGTGGACTCTCCAAACGGTTACCCTCCATTCAAAGAGCAGCCCCGGGTGCAGAGTGGGTAACCTCAGGCCATGGGGACCACTGCGCTAGCTGTGGTGTAACATGCCTTGGCTGGAATCCCTGGGTTCCCACTGTCTTTGGCCCCCTATTCCTGTCCCATTCTGGGACTAGAATTAACCTGCTACAGAGGGAGGCTGGATCTGCAAGCTCCCGGGGCTTGGGGGAGCCTGCATCCTGCAGAGACCAAAGGTTTCCCAGAAAGGTGACTCTCTTCCTCCCTGTCCCCTCAGGCATGTCCGATGCACCCGTTCCATGGCATTGTGCTGGTGCCAGTCAGGCAGACTCTGGAGGCAGAGCTGAAGTGGATTCCGGTTGGTCCTGAAGGGCAGACCCCAGCTCCAAGGCAGCACTTGCCAGGAAGGGAGGAGGAGATGCAGTCAGGATGCAAGTTCAGACAAGGCTCTGGCCTCAGCTGACCCCCTGCTTTCATGGAGCCCTGAGGTGTCCTCTGAGGAAAGCACAGCCCTCAGAGTCTATGCCCAGATTCGCTCATTCACGTGCCCTGCTCTCAGGGGCGGTCACAGCAGCAGAAGTCAAACGGCTGCCAAGAGACCTTTTCCTGACAGTGTCTTTCCTGAGGCCTCCTTGTCTTCTACTCCCGCAAAGGCTCGTGCCGGGGAAGGCCGTAAGTGGAGCTCAAGAGAGGCCTGGACTGCTGAGCCCTAGGTGTCCTATCAGGGCACAAGGATGCCGGTCCAGATCAGGAGGGCTCGTTCACAGGCACAGGAGAAGGCCCAGCACATTGAGTTCCAGGGTGGATCAGAGGGACAGAGAGCTGCTGGGTCTTCTCCTGTTGCAAGTGCGTGTGGGAAGGTGTCACCTTAGGGGAGGGGCACTTTTGTTACAGCAGCTTCTCCCACACCCTGACTCACCTCTTCAGGGAAGTTAGTTAGCAGGGCATGAGGGCTGTAAAGAAACAGACTAGAAGGTTTTCCAAATCCCCTCTGTCAGGGACTGAATTGCTTCCCTATGAAAAGTGTGTTGAAATCAGAACCTGTGGCTGGGACCTGCTTTAGGATTAGGGCCTTTGTACGTGGACAGCTTAGAATAAGGACTTCAGAGGGACCGCTAACCTGATACAAAGCTGTGCTTATTGAAAGCAAACCCCTGGGCCTGGGAGAAAGCTCAGCCAGTAAAATGCTTATCATGAAGCCTGAGGACCAAAACCCACATTAAAATGCCAGGTAGAGCTATGTGCACTTGTAAAGCCCGTGCTGGGGAAGTGCAATCCCTAGAACTTGATGGCCAGCCCCGGCCGAATTGGTAAGTTGCAGACCAGAGAGAGACCCTGTCTCCAAAACTGAACACATCCAAGGTTGTTCTCTGAACTCGGAATACGCCTGCTTTTTCACACACATGTGTACTCATGTACACAATAACTAAACACATACCTGACTCGTGCCAACATTTGAGTACAGGGGGAAAGTGTCACCAACCACCTTTCCCCACCAAGCTGTCCCCACTGTTACAGGCCCATGTTCCCAGAAAGGGGTGTACAGCAATACCCACCTTCATACCCAGACACACACACACACACACACACCCGACTTCCCAAAGTTTCCCTCCAATACTCTCAGCCTTGACTTCTCGGCCCGGAGCCTGGTGTAGGAAGCACAGTTCACATCACGCTACTGAGTGGCTGGCCTGAGATTAGCAAGACACTATTTTGTAAGAAATATTTTATGTCCACCGGGGGCCTCTTTTCTTAGAAGCAGGAAGTGATTGTTTGCCAAGAAAAGAATAAACTTGGCAGCGTGCACAATAGCTTTTCATACCAACCTCTCATCAGCCTTTGCTGTCTTCTTAGTCACAGGCCAGCGTTTCTTCTCACACTTTTCTCTTGACTGACTGTTGAGCCCGTGTTGGACCCACCTGCCCACAGGACCACCAGCAGACTAGACTCTGTGACTTGACTCCTTCATCCCTCCTTCTCAACCCTTCCTGCTGTGAGTTCACATCAGGAGCAGTGGTAGAGATTAGCGCTGCTGACAGCCACCAGGCAGGAAATTACCACAGCTTGGTGACAGCATGCTAGGCTGTGGAAACGTGAGATGTGGAGCATGGGCGTGCAGGTCATATATTGTATTCCCTGTAATCGGAGTGAGCTTGGTGAGCTTCACTTGTTGTGTTTTGAGTGGGAATGTTGACAGCCAGCTGGGTGAGGTTGTAAAAATTTATGGCTCTGGGCTGGGCAATGCTCAGAAAAGTGCTTGCCTTAAAAGTCTAAGGATTTGACTACAATCTCCACAATCTCTCTCTCTCTCTCTCTCTCTCTCTCTCTCTCTCTCTCTCTCTCTCTCTCTCAGGATTTAATGAGCCAAGGTTCATACATGACTGGTGTAACATGACAAGAGAGTATGTTCAATCAAAGATACGTGTCCTTGCTTCCAAAAACCACATGGAAATTCCCCAACAAAGAGCACCGAGGGCAGCACACGGTTTAGTGAAATCCTAGAATCTAGAGCTGTTTCCAGCATGAGCCAGGAATGTAATTCAATAATCATTCAATAAAGAACATGAATGAGGGTGAGGGGCCAGCTTGACTCTAGGTAATTAGCAGTAACCTTGGCTATTTGTTCTTTTCTCTCTGCTAAAATGTTATGGCTGCTCTTCCAGAGGACCTGGGTTCTATTCCCAGCACCCACATGGTGGTTAACAACTGTCTGTGACTGACTCTGGTTCCAGAAAGTCTGATATCCTCCTCTGACCTCTGAAGGCACCAGGTAAACACTCATGGTAACATATATACAAACATACATAATACATACATACATACAGGCCAAACACCTATACAATAAAACACCTATATATAAAATCAAATGTCTTTAAAGTTTTAAATATTACTGATTGATAATCAATCTAACAGAATTTTATCCTGTGTCAAATGCATCAGAGAGGGCTCATTTGCTTTTTCCACCTTAGCGTGAGGGTCCCAGGTACAGGGAGCTGGCTGTAAGTACATCAGCTGAGGTATTTGCTGCTGCCACAGTGTGATGAGGCAGAAGGTACAGAGGTGAAGGCAGCGTTACAGGGAAAATCTTGAGTGATATGCCATGCATCACAACACCTCCCGCACAGCCATGCATCACAACACCTCCTACACAGCAATGCATCACAACACCTCCTACACAGCCATGCAGCACAACACCTCCTACACAGCCATGCAGCACAACACCTCCTACACAGCCATACATCACAACACCTCCCGCACAGCCATGCATCGTAACATCTCCTGCACAGCAATGCATCACAACACCTCCCGCACAGCTATGCAGCACAACACCTCCTGCACAGCCATGCAGCACAACACTTCCTGCACAGCCATGCATCACAACACTTCCTGCAGTTGGACTGGCCTCAGTGATTTGCCCAAAATCTCCGGCTCTGCCGTGGCTAGGTTGTAAGGGGCAGCTCAGCTCCCTGTGAGCTCTGGGGGTGGGCCCTCTTGGGATCAGCTGCAGTGCTGAGATATTGAAGCAGTATGGAAAAGGCATGTGAGGACCTTGGAGCCTGGAGGGTACTGAAAACTGAAAGCCAACAGCCATTGCTGGGTCCATGCACGATCCACTTTCCAAGATATCAAATTCCAGGTTGGGGCATCTAGGGACCCCAAGTGTGGACCACCAGGCAACAGCACACAGCACATAGGAGATAATGACTGAATTTTTAGATTTTTAATTTTGTTTGTTTTATTTTATGCAGAGTCCCTGAGTGCATGTGTATACATCCGTGCATGCATGTTTGCCCAGGCATTGTGGGAACCAGAGCAAGGACATCAGGTATCTTCCCTATTGTTCTTGAGCCCTTGTCTCTCACTGAACTGGTAGCTTGCTGTTTTGGCTAGGCTAATTGGCCAGAAAGTGCTCAGGATTGACCTGGCTCCACCCCTTAACGCTGGCACTACAGGCATACATAACCAGGCCTGACTTTTACAGAGGTGGGGATTCGAACTCAGGTCCTCACGCTTGTAGAATAAGTACCCTCACCTGCTGAGACGTGGCAGCCCAATGCTTTGTTGCTTTAGACTGCTAAGCTCTGGAGTGCTTACCAGACCAGTGAAAAGGGCCTCGGTGGGAGGGAGGGGCAGTGGGAAACAGGAGGTGGTGCGGTGGGAGAGGGGCTGTGTCTCCAATGGGGTGACCAGTGAATCAAGAGGCAGGAGCTGAGAAGCCAGGCACCCAGAGTCTCGGACACGATACTTGTGGGAAGGAATTTATGGGGCATGCCCTGGTCATGAGGACCAGCCAGGGAGGGGGGATGAGGGACACTCTGAGAGGACAAAGAGAAGCCATCCCAGAGCGCTGACCATGCAAATGGGGCGGGCATTCTATGCACAATAATGAGTCTGCCAAAAGTCTCCAACAGGAAATGCCATGGCCTGACATCTTGTCATCTCAGTGGCCTTTTAAAGGGGTCCTGTCACGGGGAGCAGCAAGGAGATAGGGGCAGGGAGGCCCACACAGGTGTAGTGGAGGGGGACCCAAGGTCCCTTTCCTCCTCAGTCACAAGATTCCCCCAAACTGACTGCTCAGGAACTGAAGTATCTTGGGAAGAGCAGAAGCACTGTTGGGGTGGGAATGACCCCGCACGGTTCTCAGGGGACATCTCACTCCGAAGAGCTGAGCCCACCGCACCTTCCACGGGGGCCTGCGGCAGGCACTTCCCTAGGAGGAAAAACAGAAGTGGTCTCCCACCAAGGGCACAAGGTCATGATGCCCTGGCTTTGAATCAAAGCATTAGCTAGGGGCACTCTTGAAGAGAGAGGTGCAGATTGCATGGTAACACCGTCCTCTGCACACGCCTGAGCACCGAGCACCATGGACGCTGACTTCTGCTGCCCAGTTCCTTCAGGAGGTGGCTGTATCTTTAATCTCAGAGTTTGTCTTCTTGCAGGAAGTGCCTGGCAGGGCTCCCACTCCTCTCCAACCTCAGGAAGAAGTGTGCCTTTTCTGAGCCCCTATCTGGAGGCAGAGGTTGCACAATGTGGGGCTTACCGCAGGCAGGACGTGCATTTTCTCGGCCCTCTTCCTTCTGCAGCCAACACCATCCGCCACACACAAAAGCCAAAACCGGACCCTGCTGATTCTTGAGGAGAAGTTTAAAGGCCCCTGTTGCGGAGATGAGAGAGTCCAGCTCTCAGGGGAGGCGACTCTTCAGACCTGGCTGGGTGTGGTCTGGCAATGGCAAATCTGGCTGTTGGCCTCCTTCGTGAGCTAGGGGAACAAGAATATAGTTTTCCTTCCACACTAGAGAGAGTTAAAGAGATGGTGATGTTTGCTCTGAGGTTTAGAACTAGTGTGGTCCAACCCAAAGAAGAGAATTAAAGGGGATCCTGTGACCAGATCCACCCCCCCCCCGGCTTGTCCCATTTGGGGAATGGGCTACCTTATTCCCAAACTTGTCAAAGTCCTCCCAGCAATGCTCATCTCTGTTTGTGTATGTAGTGGGGGCGTGTCTGTGTGCAATGTACGTGCTTGTGAGTGTAGGTTTTCTGCAAGTGGGCATTTGAACGTTTGTGCATGTGTACGCATGCATGAATGTTTGTGCATGTGTACGCATGCATGAATGTTTGTGCATGTGTACGCATGCATATAGAGATCAGAGGCTGATAAGGTATCACCGGCCTATCACTGGCCATTCTCCACTTCGAATTTTAATTTATTTTTCAGTTGTTATTGTATGTGTGTGGTATGTATGCATGTGCACACCTGCTCCACAGCACATGTGTAGAGGTCAGAGGACAACCTTTAGGGAGTCGGTTTTCTCTCTCCACCTTGATGTGGCTTCCAGGGATGGGACTCAGCTCCTCAGGCCTGGCCAGCAGGCACTTTACCTGCCAAGCCATCTCACCAGCCCCACCATATAAACTTTTGAGACACTATCTCTCACGTAACCTGAAGGTCACTGAACTAGTTAGGGTTGGCTGGCCAATCAATAGACTTCGGGAATCTGCCTGTCTCTGTCCTGGTTGTACCTCAGTGTTGGAATCACAGCCATGCTTCCCCATGCTACCTTCGGATATGGATTTGGGGGATGCAAGCCCAGGTCCTCCTGCTGGTATGGCAGGCCCCTTAGATACTGAGCCATCTCCCCTGTCTCCCACCCCTACCCTCCCCTAGCAGAAACTTTGATGTGTGAGGAAAAACATTTCACCCAACACCATCCATCTGCAAATTATGGGATGCAGAAGACGCCTTCCCAAGGTGGAAACTCCGGCCAAATGTGTTGACGCCATGGACGGAACCAAGGTTAAAGGCAGAGCCTTTCCAGAGACCTGCCTCAGGAGCAGACAATCGTGAGTCAGTTGATTGCTTTCCACGTGCTCTTTGGCAGCAGTTAAAGCCGGGAGCTCTCCAGACTACGTTAAAAGATAATGAGAGGCAGCACAAGAGCTTGCGACCAAAACGTTCAAGGATGCTGCTGTCTGAAAGAGAGCCTTAAACAGCAGCAGCATCCCTTTCCCTCTCTCTCTCTCTCCCACACACCCCTTTACCAATTGCTCAGCTTACATATTTTCACATGGAAAACTGACCTTTGAGGAACTGGGTAGCCAGGTCAGTAAAGAGCTGGCCACACAGGCATGAGGACTTACTTAATTTGGTCTCCAGAATCCATGTGAAAAGTTGGGTGTGGTGGAGCAGACTTATGATCCTAGTACTGGGGGAGAAACATGGAAACAGGTAGATTCCTGGACTCACAGACCAGACAACTTTGGCAAACTGGTGAGTTCTAGGTCCCAGTGAAAGACCCTGTCTCAGCACAAAATAAGGCAGAGGGCTCCTGAGGAGCAAGGCCTGTGCCCTCTACAAATAGACATGTGTATGTGCACCTCCACACACATACATGCACAAGTACACAGGTTTTATGATTACCATGAGTGTTTTCTCGGCTCATTAAAGGGTATAGTTTTACATTTCAGTAAAGTTTTGGAAGAATTTTTTGAAAAAAAAATGGAGCCCAGAATCAAGATCTTTGAGATGATGGAAAGTCCAGAGAGATAGAAAGGAGGGAAAGAGTGGGAGGGGGAACAGGGAAGGAAGGAAAGAAAGAAGAAAGGAGGGAGGGGTCATAGACACTGAACTCCAGCCAGGTCTATCACACAAGTATTCTATAGTCCCTGTGGGGCAAGTTTGCTTTCTGATAGGTAAGGTCTCATGAGATACAGCTGTCTCCAGCCTGCATGAGGGCCTTCACCAGAACTCCAGCACAGCATGCTGGAGGCCCCTTGACCTCAGACTTTCAGCCTTCAGAACCAGGAGACACACTGTTCAATTGCTTATCGGCCCCTAGGCTGTGATGCTTTGCTCTAACAGCCTGAAGGGACAGGGATGACCCCAGGGCCCATTACCAAGATGACAGTCTCCAGAAAAGAAGTCACAGGAGACAACATGACTCAAGAAGGTGAAAGTTCTATGGATGTCCTGAGTGAATGGCAGGACACCAGTTTAATGACAACGTTAGGACTCTAAGGTGGGCCCGGAAGGATGCTCAGTGCAAGCCTGTGGGCCTGACTTCCAATCCCCAGAACCCATGTAAAAAGCCAGGCATGGCAACACCCATTTTAATCCCAGCTCTGGGAGCCAGAGGCAGGAAGATCTCTGGAGCTCACTGACCATCCTGTCTAACTGGACCAGTGAGCTCCAGGTTCGGTGAGAATCGCTGTCTCAAAAAAAAATTACAGCGAAAGTGATTGATTATAATGTCAATCTTTCCCTTCCACAAGTTGGAACACATGCACTCATCCACATGAGCACATACACACATATACCATTCATGTACACACACATACACATGCAGCTCTAAGATGCTGTAATTCAAAGAAAGCAGGGAGACAAGACCGTGGCATATAGAACATTGCAAGCTGCAAAATAATACAGAATCATATCAATTTATGATGATAATTTCTTTTTTATCTGTATGTTTCTACAGGTGATACGTTCTTATGATCCAGACACAAAAACACATTAAGGGCACACAGACCATGGCAGAATTTCCCCTGTTGTTATGGAGACCACCTGCATCCACAGACAATGAACATCTGGACTGACTCCTTTGGCAGTGTGATAGCCCATTATAGAAGATACCAAGCACAGACAGATAGCTTCCTACTAGCGTACATGAACATCTCCAAAACTGTGCTCTCTGCCTGGATGACCTCATCTCGCCCAAGTCTATGCATAGTAAGCAGAGATGGGATTATTGCGATGGTTTTGATAGAAACTGCCCAGGTGCCCTTCTCAGACCTTGGAATGTTTTTTGCTTTGGATTATTTACAGCATGGGGACTCAAACTCAAGGGATCTTGCAAGCTGGGCAGGTGCTCTGCCACTGGGTTGTACCCCCATTTTAAACTCCCTTGCAGTTTAATCTTTCCGGATGTTTGCTGAACTTTTGATTGAGCTGTGTTCTGTGTACCGAGGCGTGGAGTGCATCCATTGTGTAGCCTTTGTGCTTTTTTCTAGAATTTCCTAACCACCTGACTTGGACCCCAGGGGAGTCATCCCCCACCCCGGGCGTACTCTAAGACTTGTTGTGCCTGTGAGGACCCCAAGCAGCAGTGGATGGGCTTGGGGACTCCAGATTCTCCCAGTATTGGCCCCCGTCAGCTCTACCTCACATTAATCTGTGGACAACATCGTGTGGGCTGCAGGACACGGGTCCTTTTCTGAACAATCCCTATTTACCCGGGCCATTTTTGTCTTTTCCTGCTAGTGTGTAACGTAAGAGCTCTCTGTGTGTGTTCTGGGAAAGAGACCCTTCTGTCACACTCGCATCTTACAAATGCCGCCTGCTCTGACACTGCCCTTTCACGCTCCTAATGCCACCTGAGCAACAGGAATGCCTACCTCAGCGGAGCCCTCCTGAGGAACCTTTCCCTGTACACATCTTCTACATCCTGGTGAAGAAATGCTTGTGCCCTCCAAAGCAAGGGATGACCTGTTCTCTCTTCAGTTTTATTAGTTTTGTCTTTTGAAGTGGCTAGAGCCACTATTCTTGGGCACTTTGTTCTGAATTTAAAGGAAGGTAGAGGCATCAAAATACATTATTTCCCCCTTTGGATATTTATTTAAATAATTCCACTTATAAGATAAAAATAATTTTTCTCTGTGGTACAACAACCTGTGTGCATGCGTGTGTGTGTACATGCATGCGGGTACATACATGAGTGTACCTGTGCATGTGTACATGTGTGTTCCGTGTGTGTGCTCATGAGTTTATGCATGGGTGTGCATCTGTGTGCATCTGTATATGTGCGTGTGTGTTCATGAGTATATGCATGAGTACATGCCTATATATGTGTGTGTTGCATAGGTGCATCTGTGTATGTGCATGTGTGTGTTCATGAGTATATGCATGGGTACATGCCTACATATGGGTGTGTTGCATAGGTGTGTGCACTCAGGTATATTCGCCCATACAAGAATGGGTGAGCTTGCCCATGTGTGCACATGTGGAATACAGAGATCAATATTTATGAATCTTCCTCCACCACCCTCAATTCTGTTTTTGAGACAGGGTCTGTCCCCTGGATCTCCCAGTCTCTGCCCCCAGACCTGGCTTTTTTTTTTTTCAAATTTGTTTAATTGCTGTTCACATGTGTGTGTGTTTGTGTCTGTGCTCATGAGTGCAGATGCCTGCAGAGGCCAAAAGTATCTTCAGATGCCCCTGGAGATGGAGTTACAGACAGTGCTAGGCATGAAATTGGGATTTTCCATAAGAGTGGTATACATGCATTATTAACCACTGCACCAGCCCTCCAGGCCACACCTGGTTTGTTGTTCTTGTTGCTGGCGGTGGTGGTGGTGGTGGTGGCAGAGATCTGAATTCAGGTCCTCATGCTTGCATAGCAAACATCTTACCAATTCAGCCATCCTCCCGTCACAGATATCATCTTATAATAAATACCATGGTCTGGGTATGGAATCAATGCTTGTGAAACCCTTCAGAGCCAAGTTGCAAGATGGAGGGATCTTCCTGACAGGAGCACACCTGAACCTCAAGTCTCTTTCCCACACAGACTACCTCGGTGCGGAGAGATTTCTCCACCACGAATTAGCATCATCCTCTTTGGTGTATTCACCAAAGGGTGGTTGGAACTGCCCGCGTTAACACCGTGGGTGGCTCAGATCCCACTTCCCCTCCCACTAGGTGCCACAGGCAGTCATTACAGTAATTGTGTACCCTTCTTACTGTGAGGCCCCCAGTGCCAGATCCAAGAAGCCTAGGCAAACCCACTTGGTATTCCAGGAAGTACCACACAGCACCCATGACACACTCTCATAGGCCACACACATACCACTGCTTCTCAGGCATCCCCTGGGTCAAGGGGGAATCACCCACCCTGCAGCCGGCCTCAGAGTCGAGCCAGGGGAGTCAGCCAGAAAGGAGACCGATTCGGGCTCACACTGAAGCACTCAAGACCATGTCCTTTGAGCCTTCCCTGATGGGGAACCAGATGGACCTCCACGTGGGCTATTCCAGATGGGTGGCCTCCGCCACAGGGCATTGCTACCAGGGCTAGACACCCACATCAAGTACCTGGGCAGCTGCCATCAAGCGAGGCCAGTAGGGCCCAGTTTTCTACCAGCCTGCCAGCTCCACACAGCTCCTCCTCTGGACTCTCCCCAGGTCTTCAAGGCTCAAACAAACTGAATTTTTCTAAGAAAGGCTCAGCTAACCTCACCAGGGGAAATTACAGTCCTGTCCCCGGGGACATCACCTTTAAAGGGCTTTGCGTTCCTGCCACACCCCCACGCTGCTCTGCAGGATGCTCCCCACTTCCTGTCTTCTGAGCATTGCACTGTCTTCCACCCCCACTTCAGCGCTGGCTCAGAAAGAAAGCCGGGCAGCAACAGGTGCTGGGGGCTTGGAGCGGGACCTTCCTGCCCTGCAAGCTTCTGGGTATAAGATGTACAATGGTGGAGAGAGTTTGGAGCACCCTGGAAACCCAACTGAAGGTTGTCGAAGAGCCGCTCATTAGCCAGGGCCCAAGGCCAAGGGACTGTGGAATGTTCAGCTCTGACGCCTTCGGTGTCATTAATGAGACTTGCATTAATGAGGTTCCGTGTGGTCTATTTGGAAAGCTTGGATCCCAGTGTTAGGAAGTGGGAGGACCTTTGAGTGGCAGAGCCCTGGCGAGTGACTGCTGGATCTTGGAAGTTGATAGTGCAAGTAATATCGGTCTCGGGAGTGAGGGGTAGAGAGAGAAAGACGCCTGTCCAGAGCACTTGAACCTGGCTCTGGCTTCCTGTCTTAAGATGTGATCTCTTGGAGCTGGGGAGATGGCTCAGCAGTTAAGAGCACTGGCTCCTCTTCTAGAAGATCCAGGTTCAATACCCAGCACCCACAGGACCATTCACAACTGTCTTTAACTCCAGTTCCAGGGGATCTGACACCTTCACACCAGTCCACATAAAATAAAAATCAAAAAGTTAAATAAATTATTTTTTAAAAAGAAAAAAAAAAGATGTGGTCTCTTGCCAGGCATGGTGACAGAAGTCTTTAATCCCAGCACTTGGGAGGCAGAGGCAGGCAGATCTCTGAGTTCAAGGTCTATGTGGTGATTTCTAGGACAGTCAAGGCTACACAGAGAAACCCTGTCCCACCCCCCCAATGTGATATCTTCTTTTCAAATGCTCTCCTGCTGTGATGCCTACTGGAGACTGAACCGTTGGCACTACCCCATTTTAGTCTTCAGGCTTCAAAACTGTGATTTAAATAAAGCTTTTTTCTTTAACCGGTGCCTGTCTCAAGCATTTCATCTCAGTAATGAAGAGCTATATTAGCTTTCAAAGGGCTGGGAAAGCCTCCTGACTGCAGTCTGTAAGCGAGGCACAGCCTGACCCTTGGCACTGGCAGGTTGTTCCTGAAGGTTCCATTTTCAGCTTGTTTCGGATGTTTTATTATTATTACACATACTCATTTATTCTGTGTGTACACTCGTGCACAAGCACAGTGTGAGGGTGCAGGTGCCAAAGCACACTTGTGAAGGTCAAAGGGCAGGAATCCCTTCTCTCCATCTTCTGTGTGGGTCCCGTGGACCAAACAGAGGACATTATGGCAGCTAAGGCCTTTACCTGCTGAGCCATCTTCTTCATCTTCATTTTGTTTGTTTGCTTTGCTTTGCTTTGCTGTTATGACAGGGCCTCATGTAGCCCAGGCTGAAACTCACTCCGGAGCTGAGGATGATGGCCTTAAATTTCTGAACTTCCTGCCTCCACCTCCCCCGTGCGGGGCTGATAGGTGAGTAGTAACACCCCAAGTGTTTAAGGGTCATTTTCCTAACCAAAGATACCAATTCTGGGTTTTCTAACCAGAGACATAGTAAATTTAAATTTCAAATCCCAACAAAGCCAGATATAGTGGCATATAGCATTAGGCAGTCCCAACACTCAGGAGGGAGAGGAAGATGGAGCTCAGTGAGTTTGAAGACAGTCAGGGATACACACTGCAATCCTGTCTTTTGAGAAAAAAAAAAACAAAAAACAAAAAAAACTCTTTTCTCTATCTTATTCAAATGTTGCAGGCAGTAGTGTCATATTGTGACTGTGCTGTGGGGGCCAGGCAGGGTTGCTTTTTTTTTTTTAAACCAACAATAAGGAGCTAGTACTAAATACTCTCAATTTCATTTCATAAGACAGAGAAGAAAGAGCACAGGCAGAACTCTCCCTGCAAGGCATTACCTTCAGGCACCGTGTACATAAGTCACCAGCCATACTGGTGGGCAAGGGATAGGGGCACTGGTGGCCTCCATTGATTAAGATGGCAGATAAAGAGGCATAGGAGCAAACATGCAGGAGGCACAACAGAAAGTGAAGACCCCTGTGAGCTACAGAAAGAGGTGGTGGTGAGTGTGAGCAGAGCCGAAGAGGGGAGAGCAGGCACCACCTCGTGGAGCAGGGCCATAGAGAAAGGAGCCCTGTCGGGATGACACTGGGGGAAGGGAAGCCAGTTTTGGATCAGGACAGAGCTGAGGTCATAAAAGAGCAAGATAACTTGGTGTATGTTTATGTATGTATGTATGTGTACAAATAATATATATGTCAGAAATTGATAAAAAATTTACATAATGGAATATGCGAACAATGAGAATAATCATTAACATGAGCAATAATTTCTGTGAGCCACAGACTTGAAAATTACTGCGGCTAATCTTTTTTTTTTTATGTTTTTCTATGCCTCTCGGGTTTTCTATCAATGTTTCTTTTCATTTTTATTTCTCTTCCCCCAATAGCCAAGGACACAAAAGAGCTCAGGATGAGAAGGGAGGCTTCTCGCCCCCCATCATTTCCTCCTCCTCGAAGAGACTGCTGCAATTCCTGGAACCCGTGACTTTCCGTGCCTCTGGCCTGCACACCTCAGCTCACAGGCCCGAGGGCTGGGACACCCTGACTTCCACACTAAAAAGCAAAGGTTTCCCAGACTTACTCTCCCTCCTTCCCAGAGCCCAGCATTTAGTTCTGCGTCCAGTGAGAAGTCCTGTCGCAAAAAAAGAAGACAAACAAACAAGCAAAGAAATCAGAGAACCTCTCTGAGCAACAGAGGGTGTCAGCCTCTGGTTTCCACGTACCCTCACGCCTGTACAAATGTGCTCAAACACGTGTATCACACATGATTTCTGTTTCTTTTTTTCCTTATCTTCTAAAGCAATTCTTGATGCCAGACTTTACAGCAGTGGTTCTCAACCTTCCTAACGCTACGAACACAATTCCTCATGTTGTGTTGATCCCCAACCACAAAATGATTTTGTTGTTCCTTCACAACCGTAATTTTGCTACTAACATGCCCATCCCATGCCACTGGGCCATATCCTGTCTACCTCCACAGACTTTGGCACCACCCAGAGGTGTAGATGCTGGGAGGTGGCCCCTACTGAGGCTTCAGGTAGGGACGCTGAGCTGATCCTGTGTAGAGACTTTGGAGATAGACTTGGGCGAGGAGACCAGGTTATAGTGGGAAGGAGAAAAGCCATTCTTGTGGCTGGTGTGCATCGTGGAGAACAAACCCTCTGTCCTGTTTCCCTGCAGATCAAGAGCTAGATCACGATACTGCATAGATATATAGTTCAGCCTCCGTGGTGCCTGGAGTCTGTTCCTGTTCCTGGACTAAAGGAAGGCAGAACTAAGTGACCCAGTATACGGGGACTCGGAGGAAATCTCCAGGTTCCCCCATGCAGAATCTCTCCATGAGCTGACACGGATGAAGGAACCAGAAACAAGGGCAGATGGGGCTAAACCACAGAGGGAAACATCCCACCGATGGCAAGGGCCTGCCCTGGAAAGTTGGGTCAGAAAACGAAGCTTCAGGTGCATGGAAGAAGAAAAACGAACACACCCTATAGTGTTTGTATTTCAGATGTGAAAAAATGTTTTAGCCCCACGACCCACAGGATTATGTAGTTAGTACTCGGAAAGTGTGGCCAGACCCTCTGCAACTCCTTACCCCGAGAGCTCCACCCCCTCTCCAGCCCGCAGCTGTGGACTCCAGCCCCACAGACCTGAGGTCGAGAAGCAGGTGCTGATCCAAAGCTCAGATGGCGCTCGCGGAACAAAATGTCAGCATTTTGCCTGTGTGGAGGCCCCAGGGCACGTGGATCTGGCCTCCATCAACAAGCACAGAAAGTCTGCCCCTGGCACTCTCGGGACAGCACTGTGTTCCTGCCAAAAGTATAACCAGGGCTCCCGAGATCCAGAGGGGACGTACTGCCCAGGCAGATTCTGTCTCCCAGCTTTCCTGGGCTCCCTCCAGCTGCCAAAAGATACGCTGTGCCCAGAGGAGAAGTAAAGATGCTGCCCCAAGTTCTGACTATGCAATGGCACTGAAAATTGCCAAGTTAAAAAACAACAACAGCAAAAGCACAGCCTTTCTTTTCCAAAGCAAACTCCTGGAAATACGGAAGGCTGCGCTTTTTTCCAGTGCCATCGGGAACATGGGCTCAGGCACTTCACCATCCCCACCAACAATGCCAGGAAGTCAACTGGCCTGTCCTAAAGATGGGCGCCACCTTCCTCTACAAATTAAGAACTGATACCCTTCCGAGAGCCAGTGTGCTCCCCATTGGGGTCCTGCTATACCCTGCCGTTTCTCCCCTCCGCTTGTCTGCTAGTCTGCCAACTTCCCCTGCTTCATTTTAACTTCTTGTGGGAGTGTGCCAAGGCACCTGCAAGCCCTTTGAAAGTAGAGAGGAAGTGTTAGTTAAAAAAAAAAACAAGCAAGAAGATGCTGGTAAGTAAGTAGGCACGGGGCTTGGCACTCGCATCCGGCAAGCTGAAGGGGCCTTGAGCTCTGGGAGCTGGAACTGTCTGCAGGAAGAGCAACAGGCCAACTGTAACCACAGGTCAGACAGAAGCACGAAGCTTCTCCAAGGATAAGGAATGATAACTGAGAGCATCAAGTGAGTCAAACACTGGTCACAGAGGACTAAGTCACCCCAAAACCTAAGTGTCTCCAAACTACCTCATTCATTTTAACATCACTCGTGTTTTCAGGGAGGCTCAGGTGAGCTATGGTCCCGGGCTCTGTGCAGTGTGACCAATAGCAGCTGGAGCTACAGAGGACTGGGCAAGTGTCTCCTCAGGTAGTGCATGCCCCGGCCGTGTTGCTCTCTCCCCACAGATGAACTTTCACTTCTCACAGTATGGCAACCACCATATGGCAGCCATGGTGTCCTCACTAAATGGAATGCACTGACCGTAGGACACATTGCATGTGAGTTTGGGAGATCAGCGAGTACATGTCAGCTGTCAATGAAGATCCTGCAGGAGTCAGGAACCTCACTTCTGCGAGATACCCTGTGTGTGCCAGTACTGAAGGTGGCCTAGAAGTTCAGGGGGAGGAGATAGCCTTCCCAGCTCAGAGGGAGGGGTGCCAGGGAACCACTCCAGCGAGTGGGTATGACCCAACCAGACCTGGTAGAGATAGAGGCACACGGTGAACTAAACTTGTCTGCTCTGGCCCAGGGAAGTTATAAGGACGAGAAGGTACAGCATCAGCTCTTCAGCAGAGCGTGCCTACATGGAGAGACAGCTCCGGAGAGGAAGCGCACCCTGCTAGGGAGATACGGTCTTGCCCGGCTTGTGCCACACAGATCCTCCCCAAGCACTGCCAGTCCTGAGCCATTGGCTAAGCATGTGCCAAGCTACTGGTGAGAAGCACTTTGGCCCCAAGAAAGGGGCTCTACTCGTGCCCTCACCTGCCAGGAGCACACTGGGTTCTCTTTCCCCAGGAACAATAGGGACACTGCGGTGTTATTAGCCTCGGCCTGGGAGGCTTAGAGGGCACAATATGTTCTTTCCTGATTGGAAAACTGAAAACAGGTTTTACAGTGCAGGAGCTGAGCTCCTCCTGGAGCTCGTTCTGGTACGAATACGGCTGTAACCCTTGGGTCCTGCCTGGGTTTCAAGGATGGCAATGCTTCTTAGAGGCTGGAGGTGAGTGGTGACATCATCTGAGCCTCTGAGAAGACAACCTATGAGAGAGAGTAGCTGCCAAGCTCCTGACAACCCTGTGTCCTGTGGTGTCGCCAAGGCTTCTGCTCCCAGCCTCAGCCACGCTGGAGCTCCCATGCCCTCATCTCCATCGTGTCCTGCATCCAGAAGCAGCCCATGCTGGTCACACCGACAGGCAACCAACCCCTCACTCTCTCTCCCCTCCACGCTGTGGGAAGCCTGTTTTCCCACACACCCAAAACCTGTGACTGCCCTGCCCTGCCCCGAGTGAGAACCCCAGCTTTTCCAGCTCAGGATCCCCACAGACTCAAAAGTGGCGTCCACAGCAAAGCCACCCCAGAGCTGACCTGCCCACACACCTTTCCTGAGACCCTGCTGTGTCCCTTTCAGAAATGAGACCAACGTTAGAGGCCGCACACAGCTGGTAAGTCAAGAGCATTCTCAGAGAGTGAGAGGCAGCTCAGAGAACGAGGACTCTGTTTCTTTCACTCGGCTTCACTGCCATTTATTTCCTCAGTTCCCTGGACCTGGGTGTTCACAGGTGTCAATCAGACCATACCCAAGGACAAACACTGGCGGAAGATTGTCTTGCACAGCGTTGATTTCCAGCACCCGTATTCTTCCCAAGGACGAGCACTAGTGTTATTGGGAGTCATACATGGTTCTAGGCAGCTGGCTTGGACTGAAATAGGGAGTGATGCTGTCCCTGTTCCCCAGCTTCAGACAAGAAAACTGACACTCAGAGGCTGAGTGAGTGCTGCCTCTATTCCCCTGGCCCTGTCTGACTTTGATGGAGAACCATTTTTGAAGTCTGTCTCCTATGGGCTCTGCTTGTTCGACATTTGTTGTTGTTATTGTTATTGTTGTTGCTGCTGCTGCTGCCGCCGCCATAGATATTAGTGCATGATAAGCAAGTGCCCCACTGCTGTTCTATGTCCCCCAAATCCCTTTTATCTCTTGTTTCAAGTCAGGCTCTCCCTAAGATATTCGGGATGGTCTTGAACTCACCCTGTAACTCAGCCAGGCCTGGAATGTGAAGTCCTACATTCTCCGAAATTCCCTGGAAAGCTGGGATGTCAAGCCTGCACCACAAGACCCTACTTATTCTGTCTTTTGTTTTTAGAAAGGATCTCATTGTGTTGCCAGGCTGGTCCTTAACTCCTGGGCCTAGTGATCTTGCCTCAGTCCTTGCAAGTGCCACTAAACCTAGCTTAGATTTTAATTTTATATTTAAAAACTCTAGGGCTAGTACCACCTGCTTGGGCTTCAAGCTTACACCAATATTTTACAGGACAGAGCAGCCTGGATGTAGAGGGTGGGGGAAGAGGGTAGCCGTCCACAGGACACCCCAGAACTCCACAAAAGCAGTAGCAGCTGCAGCAGCATACAATGAGAGGGCAGTGGGCAGCTTCCTTAGCATCCTCCCTCTAGGCCACATCTGCACGGGTGGCAGATGCTCCCTCCCACCCAGGCTCACATGACTAGAGCTGCCTGCATTGGCTGGGGGTGGGCAAGCCTGGGGTCAGCTTTCTCACCTGCCTCCCAAGACACCAGAGGCCAGAGCCTCACAGACAGGCTCCTGCCCCTGTTGTCCCCAGCAGCTGGGCCTTTGTGCAGAGGCCTCCAGTGCCCTGTGATCCAAAAAAATCCCTGACCCCCTGCCCCTCTCTCCAGCCCATGAGGCAGATGGAGGAGCTAAGTGATCAGTAGCTTCACCAGGCCGCAGACTCAATAACAAGCAACCAAATCTAAGGTAGCACAGGAAAGACATTGTCTCTGCCAGGGTGCTCTCTCCCCTCTCTCTCTCTCTCTCTCTCTCTCTCTCTCTCTCTCATTTTTTTCTTTAAAAAAATCATTGTATAAAAGAAATTTATTTTCAATAAAAGAAAAAATTAATCTATAGGAATTGACAAGATGGCTCAGCAGGTGAAGGTACTTATTGCCAGGTCTGACACTGGGTTCAACCCTCAGAATTCACATGGTTAAAGGAGAGATTTGGCCCCCAACACACACAACTTGTCCGCTGACCTCCTCCCGCACATGCACACCCAAATAAATAAACAAATTTTAAAGTATCTTGACGTAAGTTGATACGGAAAAGCTACTGTTTCCAATGTGCAGCAAGACATTGCAGGTTGACCCCATCAAGCTGTCTTGGTTCCTATGCTTAGTTTTTGTATAGCAACACGTACAATCCGACATGAGGAAATGGCTCGGTCCTTAACATGCTTACTGCACAAGACTGAAGACCTGGGTTCAGAGTCCCAGAACCTATGCAAAAACCCAGACATGGGGCAACACCTGTAATCCCAGCTCAGCAAAGGTGGAGACAGGAGGATGCCTCTGACTTGTTGGCCAGTCAACCTAGCTGAAGCGGTAAGAGCCTGGCGAGATCCTGTCCCAGCAAATAAGATAGAGAGAGATAAACCGGGCGGTGGTGGCGCACGCCTTTAATCCCAGCACTTGGGAAGCAGAGGCAGGTAGATCTCTGTGAGTTCGAGGCGAGCAAGGTAGAGAAAGATAGAGGAAGACACCCAGTGTCAAGGACACAAACAGAAACACGATCAATCGATGAAACACTTAACATCTACTCTCTGAGCGATTTTCAAAGATTCGATCTTTTGTCAGTAATTACAGTCACCAAGATTAGCCACAGAACTCTTGAATTTACTGCTGTGGCCTAACCAAATTTCATGCCAGTTAACCAGCATCTCATTTGTTTGCTGCCTTCTGGGTGCCATCACATGGCCCTGTTGTATTCTTTCACCTTTTCTACATTTATACATGAGTGGCTCTCGGAGTGTCCGTCCTTCCTTGCCGGGTTTATCCCATTAAACAACATCTTCCAAAACAGCAAGGAAGTCTCCGCAGCTCCCAGCAATGGGGGTACCCTCCCACTGAAGAAGAGGTTCTAGAGAGGACAAGGATGGGCGAAATGCCCATTCAGTCCTGACTAGGTCACCAGAAGCTGAGTGCGGTGGTTGGAATTGTCAGCTTGGCACCACCTTGCATCATCGGGAAAGATAGTCTCAAGAAGGAACTGTTCAGACAAGGTCAGTCTACGGACAGAGCTGTGAAGGATTGTCTTAGCTGGATAGAGCTGGAGTAGAAAGAGCCACCCCGAACGCCGGTAGCTCCACTTCACGGGCTGGGTCCTGGAATGAGTGGAAAGGAGAGAGGTCTGAGCTCTGGCAAGCACGCGTGCATCTATTCCCTCTGCTCCTGACTCCGGATATGCTGAGACTCGCTCGCCACTTCAAATCTCGGCCACCTTGACAACGACAGGCTATAACCGGAAACTGTGAGCTCAAAAGTCAAACTTTCCTCCCGTAAGTTGCTTTTGTCAAGGTATTCTGTCTCACAATGGAGAAGAAACTAAGTCCCAGCTATTTGAAGATACTCACGAGAGTTGAAATGACCTTGTTAAGAACCGCAGTGACTGACCGGGCAGTGGTGGCGCACACCTTTAGTCCCAGCACTAGGGAGGAAGAGGCAGATGGACACTTGTGAGATCGAGGCCAGTCAGGGCAGTCAGGGCTGTGTAGAGAGACCCAGATTTTCTACTGTGTATCCCTTCTCCCTGCAGCGCCTACATTTGTGCTCCACACTAATGTGGGGTGGACCAGCAGGACGTGCTGTCCAGCGCAAAGGTTGGGCTTCTCCAGCTTTCCTGGTGTCCACAGTGCCTCTTCAAACAGAAAATCCCAAAGGGACACCTGCAAGTGCACAAGGTTGCTCACAGCCACACCTCCATCACGCTTAGGAGTTACCACACCAGGGACATTTGGGTTCCCCAGCAGGACAGAGGTGTTCATTTTTAAGTCATGTGCAGCAAAGCAGTGGCTTGTCACTCGCCCTGTTTCCCCTGGCGCCCCCTCCACTTTGCACAGAACCAGGCTCGTGCAAGTGAGCCACGGCAAGAACCAGAGTCACCGCCAGGCCAGCTCCGCCCACACTCTCTTCCAAAGCCATCTTCCTTCATTTGATCATAAGGAAGCCCATACAGCTGGCAGTAGGTTTTATGAGCCCCAAGACAACCTGCCCAGCAAGCAGATGGCACGCCTGTCCCTCCAAATCCCAGGGAAAGAAAAAAGTTTCAGTGCCCAAGATGGCCTCTGTCCTGCAGCTTATGGTCAAACCAGGGAGTGCAGTTGCAGTTTTCTGTCTCCACCGCAGCACCAGTCCGAGGGGTCTGGACTGAAGATGGTGGGAGCCTGATCTATGCCATCACAGTCCCTGCTCTAAGAAGACACAGGCTTCTTGGCTGTAACATCTGGTGCCTAGGTGTTCCCATAACGCCATCTCTGGATGGAGGCTCCATAGTTTGTATGCAGGCCTCTGCCTTGATCAGTTGCAAAGCTCAGACCTTAAAATTATTCCAACCTTCTGACCTCAGGGTGGCCACACTGTGTCCTGAAGTCAGGCCAATGGGTCCAGAATTGCACCTGACTCTGGCCCTCAGGGCATCCTGGACCCAAGGTACTTAGCAGGTGGCCAAGCTCACACTCCTCTTAAAAACACAAACAAGGTCCCTGAGTACAAACTCCCAAGAGGCCCTTCTCAGCCCCAAGTGCACATTTAAACTCCTAAGGACTTTGTACATAGTGGTAATGCCCAGGGTCCTCCCAAACCCCCATCACCAAAGATTCAGGTTTAGGTGTTTTGGTGGGGCCTGCACAGACCTTAAAACCAGGTAGCAAGATGACTGACAGGTGGAAGGCAAGTCTGAGACCTCTGGGGACAAGCAGCTGCTTAGCACAATCATATAAGACCGATACACGGGAGCTGGACCAGTGACTCGGGAAAGTGGATGTCGTGCAAGCACAAGGGCCTGAGTCTGACCCCCCAAAACTCACATCAAATTGACATGCATTGGTGATCCAGGCCTAGGGAGGCAGACAGGTGACTACCTGGGGCTCACTGGTCAACCAGCCCATCCTAATGTCAGGCCAATAAGATACATTATCTCAAAACACCAAATGGATGATTCCTAAGAAATGGCACTGGAGGTGGCCTACACACACACACACACACACACACACACACAGAGAGAGAGAGAGAGAGACAGACAGACAGACAGACAGACAGACAGACAGACAGAATGTAGCATCTGTGAGACAGGGACCCAGCCTCCTGGCAGCTATCAAAATCTCACCCCCTTCTCCCTACCACCAGCTCGGCTACGGTCCCCTTGGGCTGTGGAAACAAAGTAACTTTTCTTTGTGACAGAGACACTTGCAGGTTTTCACAAAGGCCCTTTAGGAGGAAGCCCATCTGGGTGTTTCCCAAAGCGTCACTGCTTCCCCTCATGTACTCCTCTTTAGGGACATGACCAGGAGAAGCGGGAACCATGAGGCGGGCAGAGCCCCCTGAGGCCCGCAGGACTCATGAGGTCACTCTACTAGGAGGACCAGAGTGGCCCTTCACAGGTTCTGCGTCTTGATGGGCCTTTTCCCTTTTAGCAAGTATATTGTTTTGTTTTTTTGTTTTGTTTGTTTGTTTTGTTTTTTGTTTTTTTGAGACAGGGTTTCTCTGTGTAGCTTTGTAGCTTATCCTGGCACTTGCCCTGTAGACCAGAATGACCTCAAACTCACAGAGATCCACTTGCCTCTGCCTCCCGAGTGGTGGGATTAAAGGTGTCCACCATCACGGCCCGGCAGCATGTGTGTTTTAACACAGATGCAGTCTTAGAAAAATATTGCAAGAATAGCACAAAGACTTACTCTCTGCCCTTCACTCCGATTTCCCAAATGTTAGCATCTCGCCCCTTTGGCCTTCTCTCTCCCTTCCTCTTTCCCAAACCCAGACTGAAAATAGAGAAGAAAGAGCTGGAGAGATGACTCAGCAGTTAAAAGCACTGGCTACTCTTGCAGAGGACCCAACTTCAGCTCCAGCACCCACATCTGATGGCTCACCATCACCTATAACTCTAGCTCCAGGGCTTCTAATGCCCTCTTCTAGTCTCTACAGGCACCTGCACATACATGCACAAACACACGCAGAGACATATAATTAAATGAAACAAAATACAGGGTGGGAGGTGTTGTACTGAACACACACAGTCTTGGTTTGTCATTATGCCTAGACAATACCGTACAATAATTTCCATAATGTTTGCCCTGTGTTTGGTACTGTACCTTACCTAGAGATGGTTTAAAGTCTGTGGGAAAGGCTGAGGCTATCAGTCAGCCAGTAGAGCTCTTGCTCAGCATGCACAAGGTCCCAGCGCCACACAAAAATCTAGTTAATTAGTTGATTTTTAAAAAAATATATGAGAAGATGCACAGGGACAGACAGGCAGATACTAGTTCTATAAAAGTGGACTTGGGTATGCGAGGGGACCCTAGGATGATCTCTCATTGGTACTGACAGGTGTAGAAGGAGACTACTCTTGTTTCCTGGCTGCCCAGAATATCACAGAAACTATATTAATTACCCACCTGTAAACATTTTGGTGTCTTTCTCCTTCAGCAGTTACTTGGCGTCTCTTTGACTCCGCCTTCTCTCTCTCTCTCTCTCTCTCTCTCTCTATATATATC